>NC_080701.1:32513678-32623042 GCF_030445035.2 Dasypus novemcinctus | reverse complement strand
CCTCCGGCCACGCTCCTGAGCGCTCCAGCCTCCATGCCGGGACACTTCCACCCTCGGAACCTCCACGGCCTGTCACGGCCTTCCTTCAAGGCCTGCCTTCCCCAAGGAGCCTCCTCGGGCTCCCACCCCCTCCTCCAGCTGCCACTGCCCTGTCTTCTCCTCCCACTTGCCTGGAGTGCTCCCGGCTCATCAGCCGGACGCCTCATGCCCCTGTGTGGCCCGTGCGCAGTGCCCCCCTTGCCCCCCTCGTCCTCCCCAACCCCAGCTCTCTGTCCTGCTCCTCTTTTCCCTTCCAAACCCCATTTGCAGAAAGCCCCCTGGACACACCCCCAGCCCTCCGGCCTGGGAGCGCGCTGCTCACCTCTGCTGTCTCTCAGCCTTATGGTTTTGCAGTTCCTCTCCCACTACGTTGTGACTTCATGTGGAACAGATAACAGATTTGTGTCTCCTTTGGCTCTTGCGTCCCAGCCTGAAATAAGTGGTGGTTTAAGCAAAGCAAAATGTTTCTGCGTCTGTGGCGAAGGCCTGTTTCTCTAAGCCCTATTCTCCAAGGCTTTTGAGTTAAGAATTCCCTTCTCTGTGAAGCTCACAGGGTAGGACTAGAAGCACCTGGGACTCGCTTATTAAAGGCCTGGCCGCTGGTAGTCACCCCCCGCCCAGCACAGGGCCTGAGCTGAAGAGGCCTCGGGAACATTTTTTGGAAAAAGTACATATGCGCCGGGGTGACAGTAAGCTCCCCCAGGGCTGGGATGGCCTCGTGCTTCAGTCTTTGTGTCCTGTGTCCTCTTGGTACCTGCCACAGACGCTTGAGAATGCCAAGGGCTCTAGAATTCGCACCGGATGAGCCACCGGCTGCCCTGGTGAGGGTTCCAAGGCATTCTGGGGTCAGAGGGGAAGGGGCGAGGAGGAGGCTCAGTTTTGGGGCACCCCAGGCCAAGCAGACACGTGATCCTGAGGCCTGGGACGTGGGGGGCGACAGAGCTTCCCTCAGGACTGGTGAGAACCAACTGCCTCCCTCTGGCTGGGACTTCTGGTCAACCCTTCACCTCTCTGGCCTGGCCCCTAGAGGAAGAGGAGGCTGTGCTCTGGCCTGACCTCACCTTTGACCACCCCCCACCCACATGCCCGCTGCCTCCCCAGACAAAATGCAAGCTGGGCCTCGGTTTCACCCTCTTGCCCAGAACACAGAGGTGCTGGCCCCATGCCGAGGCCGTGGGCAGGGAGATAAAGCAGCCAAGGCCATGCCCTGAGAGCCACACCTCGCGGAGGTCCTGGGCTCACTTCCCCGCCCCCCGCCCCCGCCTGCACCTTGCCCACTTCCTAGGGACGCCTCCGTGATTCCCGTCTCTCCCAGGGGCTAAGGTCCCCTTCACTCTCCCACCTCCCCCTACCCCCTCACCCCTGGCCACCATCCCCGGGGCCGCCCAGACTGCTGCTTCCCCTGCCTCTTCAGCCCGTCACTGACCACCCCCCCCCCCGCCCCCGGCCCTCCATGTCCGGTCTCCCCTTCCCCGACGCTGGCCTCCGTGTGCACGGCACACACATGGCCCCATTGCTGTATTTTTAGCTGCCAGGCTCGGCAGTGTCATTAGCCTCTTGTTTCAACACAGCCCTGACCCAGACTGAGTCGGGGAGACCTGGTTGACACTGCCCCACCCTTGGGTTCCTGTCCCCTGCCCTGCACCCAGCATCCAAGCAGGGACAGACACCGGGTCCAGGAGGATGCTGCCAGCTGCCAGGGAAACCTGGGGGGCTGGAGTCAGGGCTGCCAGGCACTGAGGTCCTGAGCTCAGGACAGAGAGGTGGGGGAGAGGCTGGGGGGGGGGCGGATTGGGGAGATGCCTGACTGAGAAGAGGAATTAGGTCAGGGATGTGGGTGGGTGGGCGGGAGGGGAGGGTGGCATCTGCCACCGAGCTTCCTCCTGGCTCCAAAAGCATCTCCCCACTTCCCCCTCCCCACCCCCAGGTCCTGGGAGAATTCTCCTTGGTCTTCCCCTTCTCCCCCCTCCCCCGCCCCGCCCCGGGCGCTGCCACAAGGGTGGGGGGTGGGGGGGAGGCCGGCCTCAGCTGTCTGAAGGATGGAGGGGCTGGGGAAGTAGGGCTAGGTGCCCAGACGGCCGCGTGTGTGGGAGGGGATGTCCTCAGATGCCCTCCACCCGGCAGTCCCCGCTCTGACGTGGGTGCCCCCCCCCCTTCTCCACGCCCGGATTAGTGGCAGCTTGGCCTGAGTCTCCGGGGCTCCTTCCCCCGCCCCCGCCTGCTGCCCTCCCCTGGGCAGGGGGCTGCTCCGCCCGAGGGGGCACTGTGCTTGCCCAGGTAAGGGGCTCTGGGGACGGCGTGAGGGCAGCTGGCTGGCGAGTGCTGCTGGCCCTGGCAGCAGAGCGTGTCTCGCAGGCGCGCGTGCGGGTGGCAGCGCGTGAAGGGTGGGGATGGGGCCCGGGGCAGGCCCACTGGTGCCTGGGGGCGCCGGTCAGCGTGCCCCTGCCCACGAGGCTAGCACGGTGTCCACGCCTTGCGCGGCTCTCCTTCTGGCCTCTTGCGGTCTCCATAGCCCTGCTCTGTGCTCGGGCTCCGCGGGCTCCGTGGGCCCGGGGCATTGGCTGTGGGAGCAGGATGGGGGAGCTGGGGGAGGGTGGAAAGGGGCTCCACGCCCCCCACTCCCGCCATCCATTTCTAGAGCCTGGGATGAGCCCTGCTCTAGCCCAGGGACGGTGACCTGACCCAACAGGGGTGCTGGGGTGCTGTCCGGCTCCCCTGGGCCTGGGGGTGACCACGACAGGCCCTCAGGGCCCTGAGCAGCCCAGGCTCCCACCCTGCCCTGCCCTGCAGCCTCGTCCAGGCCCAAGCCGCAGGAATCTTCCCCCGGGACTCTCCCACAGGCTGCTGACTGCTGAGAGGAGGAGGGCCAGGGGACGCCGATGGGGGGACCACAGGCACGCCCCGCCAGCCGGGGTCACCCCTGAAGTCGGCCTGGGCGCAGGGGGCTGGGGTGTGGAGCTTGGGGACTCTAGGCTGCACTAGACCCTGGCACGGCTCAGGGCCAGGCTCCCCCCGGGGCACTGGGGGAGGAAGCGAGCGCCACCAACTCCGTCATGTAAACAAGCCCCACCAGCCGGCCCTGGCCCTGCTACCGGCCTGGCCTCTGGGGGCAGGAGAAGGGGCTGGGGGAGGCCGTGCTAACCTGGCCCAAGTCGTGCCCAGCGACAGTCTCCGGGACCCCTCGTCCTCTCCGGTCTCCTGGGAGCAAGGCTCCCTGGCTCTTGGGGACTTCTCTCTCTCGGGGCGGTGGTGAGACGGGGAGGTATCAGAGAAGGCAGCCCTGTCCTTGGAGGAGACAGCTTGGGGGTCGGGGCACGGCGGGCACCGCCTCTGTCCCAGGCTGGGCGAAGGCAGGCCGAGGATGGCTTCCCCGGAGAGGCAGGGTGGGAGGTGGGTGCCCAGGGGAAGGGAAACGCCCGCTGGGCGTGTGGGTTTCTGTGTGTCTGAATCTGTCTGCGTGTGTTTGAATCTGCCTGTTTGTGTCTGTTCCCTGCAACTGCCCCCGCAGAGGAGCCGGGATGCTTCCCGGGGTGCAGGGTGCCCTGCTTTCCCGTTTCCTCTTCTCGTCTCTGCTCCTTCCCAGGAGCCACTCCCACGGGCCGCTCTCCAGCGCCAGGCCCAGGACCGGGCAGACCCCCCGACGCCCGCCAGGTTGGAGGGGAGAGCCGAGCTCTTCTAGCCCTGCCACCTCTCTGACACTTGGTGAACCCAGGCCCTTAGGCAGGGACAGATAGATCTAGGTCCTCCCAGCACTGCTCAGGCCGGGACACTTTCTGCCACTGGGCCCTGGGACGGTGCTTAGGTGGGAGAGCGCGAACAACTGCTCAGCCAGGTGACGACGACGAGGCAGGGCAGACACGGGCCGCTGGGTGTGCCCATGTGCCGCAGCTGGAGAGGATGAGGAGTGAGTGGTCCAGCAGGCACAGGGCCGGGCTGGCCTGGGGCAGCAGCGCCCATCGCTGACCCGTGAGAACCCGCCTGCCCCTGCCAGCCCTGGCACAGCCCCCTCCCAGCCGACCCGCCCCAGCACCCCGGGGGGCACCCCGCCCCACCGTGGCCCGGGCCAGCCCCTCCCGCCCTTTGCTCCAGTTCCCGGGCTTGGCACCTATAGTGGGGTGCTGTCCGCCTGCCAGGCTCCGGGGCCGGGCCCACGGGAGGGTGGGGCGGCTGGGAAGCTGGCACGCTGCCTCCGGGGAGCCTCTCTCGGCAGGCGCCCGGGTGCCGCGGGGGGGAGGGGGGAACAAAGGGCTCATTCTCCCCGTGCGCAGCCGGTGGCATCGCTGGGGCGTTGGCGGAAGCCCCCGGGGCCTGGGAGGGGGCAGGCCCGGGCGGGGCCGCCAAATCACGGGCTCCTGTTTCCCGCAGGGTGCTGGAGGAGGAAACCGGCGGAGCAGCCTTCCCACTCCTCAGTTGCGCGTCTGGCGATGGCGATCGGAGGTCCCGCTGCGCTCTCCGCCGCGCTCTCACTCCAGTAGCCGCGCCGCGCCCTCGCTGGTGCCTCTCCGGGGTCCCGGGATCAGGCCCCCTTTCCCAGGCACGACCCCCTCCCCCGGCCCCTCGGCCTCCCCCCCCTACTCTGCCCTCTCCGACCCGGGGCGCGCGTTCCCCCCGGCGCAGCTCCCTCTCTCCCTCCGGGGGCACCCGCTCCCTCGGCCCGGCCCGGCCCTCCCCGCGGCGCAGCACGGAGTCTCGGCGTCCCATGGCGCAACCCACGGCGTCGGCCCAGAAGCTGGTGCGGCCGATCCGCGCCGTGTGCCGCATCCTGCAGATCCCGGAGTCCGACCCCTCCAACCTGCGGCCTTAGAGCGCCCCGGCCGCCCCGGGGGAAAGAGAGCCGTAGCGCGCTGACCCGAGAGAGCGGGAGAACGTGCGTCCGCCCGCCGGCCGGGAGGCCCGGGAGCCGGCCCATGGGGAGCGAGCGCCCCGCGCCCGCCAGGACGCCCGCCGCCGCCCGCGCTGCGCCCGGCCCGTGAGCCCCGGCCAGCCGCCCCGGAGCGCCAGGTAAACGCCGCGGGCAGGTCAACGCCGCGGCGCGCCGCGGAGCGGGAGGTTCGGAGCGTCGCGCCCGCCAGTGCGAGCCCAGGGCGCCGCTGGCCTGGGCCACACCTCTGAAAGTCAGGGTGCGCGACGGGGCCGGGCCGTGTCCCAGCGGTGGCCCCAGAAGACTGGGGCGCCGCCTGCGTGGCTCCCTCGCCTCTCTCCTTGGGCGTCGCGGGCCCCGCCGAGGGGTCCGTGCAAGGGAGAGCGCGGCCGCTCTGGTGCCACCTGTCATCCCGCCGGTCCCCTGCTCACGCGTTCAATTTTCCCTCGCTTGTCGCTCTGGGGCCCAGCCCGCTTTCCCCGCCTCCTTCCCTCCCCCCCTGGCCAGGCTGCAGCGACCAGGGGCGACCAGCGGCCCTGGCACGGCCCGGCTGGCCTAGGGCAACCTGACCCATCCCAGCTGAGGCCTCTCAGGGCCCGGCTCCTGTCACTGGGGAGGAGGGGGGTCGTAGTTCGCCCCCATCAGCTGCCCTGGGTGTCCTCTTCAGAAGCCAAGAAACGGCAGTGTGCTGGGAAGAGGCAGGCGCTTGGCTGCTTAGGTGTGGAGAGAGCTACCTGTCAGCAGCCCCGGCTGGCAGCCCTCTCCAGCGACTTCAGCCTGCCTGGCCTGCACGTCCCACCCCTACAAGACCGGTGGGGTTGGAGTAGGGGGGTGGGCAAGCCGCACCCCCAGAACCACAGAATGTGGCATGGGACGCGTCCTCTGCCAAGCTCCAAGCCCGGTTTGACGCCAGAGGACACTGAGGTCCCCCAGAGGGACATGACTTGCCCAAGGCCACACAGCCCTCTGGCCTGCCGGTGCCGTGCTCTGCACGGAGCTCCCCTTTGGAAAGGAGCTTCCTTTCCTTCCCCATGGCTCAGGACCGGGTTCCTGGCTCGGGGAAGAATTGCAAGTCCGAGGAATTTGGGGGACAGGGTGACCTCCCCCCGCCCCGGCCGCAGCTCACCCAGGCGGGATCCTTCGGGCCGCACGTGGGTAGGCAGAATGGTGCCCAGCCTGGGGTTGGCACTTGCCTTACTGGTTTGAGCTACCTTGGAGCCGCCAGGGCGGTGCCCAGCCTATGCCAGGTGGTAGGGTGTTTGGGGCACATGCTCAAGGAACTCATGCTTTGGCGGTTATGCTCCAGGGACCCCCCCCCGCCCCTTCTGGGAGAGCCCCATGAGGGCAGGAGAGTGATGGAGAGTACGCCCATCTTCCTGAAGGACACCCCAGCCTGGGAGAAGACAGCGCCCGAGAATGGCATCAGGGGACAGGAGCCCAGCACTCCGCTGCAGGAGGGCCCGCGCCATGGGGCGCTGTGGCTGGGAGAGTCTGCTCCCTTCTGGCGGGACGTCTTGGGCGCTCCAGGCTCCTGGCTGCCTCCTGGTTTTCCCCAGGGCCCCAAGGACACACGCCCGCTGCTAGAGGGTGAGGGGCCCCGGAATGGGGAGAGGAAGGCCAGCTGGCTGGGCAGCAAGGAGGGGCTGCGCTGGACAGAGGCGATGCTTGCCCACCCGCTGGCATTCTGCAGGCCGGCGTGCCCGCCTCGCTACAGCCTCCTGAGGCCTGAGCACAGCGGTGGCCAGCCCAAGAGCGACGCTGTGGCCTTCCAGCCCTTGCACTGCCCCTTCCTTCTGGAGACCAAGATCCTGGAGCGAGCCCCCTTCTGGATGCCCACCTGCTTGCCGCCCTACCTCGTGTCCGGCCTGCCCCCCGAGCGTCCATGCAACTGGCCGCTGGCCCCCCACCCCTGGATGTACTCGGGGGGCCATGCCAAAGGGCCCTCTGCCTTCGGCTTAATCAACAAGGTGAGTGCTAGAGCAAACTCAGTACCCAGGACGCAGGCCGGGCCAGGGAGCTCCACGGCCCTCGAGCAGCCCCATTCTGCCCTTTCAATCTGGAGAAAAGTTAGGGCAGTGCCCATGTCTGGGCCTGGCCACATGGCGCCGGGCCGCTCAGAGCCGTCCCAGGTGCCAATGCCAACCCGGAGCCGTTCCTCTTCTGAGCAGTTCTGTCTCACTCGGCCTCCTCTGCCCTCAAGGCCATATCTGGGGTCAGCCCATTTTATCTACTTGGCACCAGGGGCCTCAGAATGTGTGGACTTCCCTTGGAGCAGCCCCATGGCCTGCGGTCCCCACCCCCGGGGAGGAGATTTGAATGTATTTAAAGGCCATGGTGGTACAGGGTGTCCCACCCGTAGGGTGCACCCTGGCAGCCCTTTGGGGTAGCTGGATTGCGGGCGGGTGAAGAACCCTGGAGGAGGGTCTGGGAGTGGTCAGGGCAAGTGCACGGGGGCCGAGGGGTGCCAGTGTGGGCCTGAGCGGGCACACACGTGCCCGTCCTGCTGGAGGCCGGTGCTGCCCCGCCTTGGAAGCACTGGGAACCAAAGCCAAGGCTGGCTTAGACCCTTTCTGCTCCCGTCAGGGCTTCCACCACAAGGATCCAAGCATTCTCAGGCTGGCGAAGGAGCCGCTGGCAGCTGCAGAGCTCGGGCTGTTCGGCGTAGCCCCTGGCGGGCATCTCCAGAGAGCCGGGGAGGTGCAACACTCCTCGCTCTTCCCGCGGGATGGAGAGACAGGGGCTAGCAGGCACCGGGATCTGTGCCCACGCTTCCAAGGGCAGCCAGACGCTGTCCCCTGGCCTGCCTGGCCCGCTAGTCCCCCAGGCCTGGTTCATAGCCTCGGCAACATCTGGGCTGGCCCAGGCAGCGGGGGTCTCGGGCGCCCCCAGCTGGAGCCCTCCGCCTCATCACGGTGCCCCTCTCCCGGGCCCCCTCCCACCCAGGTGGGCTGCTGCCCGTCCCGCCCTCCCCCCAGAGATGGGGGCCTCAGCCCTTGTGCGAAGGGCCAGGAGGGGGCTGCCCGGGGGGCCGCTGAGGCCGGCGAGGAAGCGAACACGCCCCCCGGCTGCAGGGCCCGTCCCCCCAGCCACCACACCAAGCTGAAGAAGACGTGGCTCACGCGGCACTCAGAAGACTGCCCCGGGGGAGAAGAGGGTCCCGCCGTCCAGCCCCGGGCCCTCAAGAGGGCAGGCAGCCCCGACGTCCAGGGAACCGCGGGCGGCCCACCCCCCAAGCGCCCACCTGACCCTTTCCCGGGCAGTGCGGGCCAGGGGGCCGGAGGTTGGCAGCAGGTGCGGGACTCACCCATAGGGAGCAAGACCGAGACGGAACAACACGATGGCCAGAGAGGTAAGGGGGTGGGGCGGGGCTGGGGGGCTCCAGGGCCCCCCGGGGAGGGAGCAGCCAGGGGGGCGGGGGTCCCACTCAGTTGTCATGCTTCCATCTGCGGTCGTGCCCTTGGGCGCCTGTCAGCATCTCCAGGCCAGCAGCCTTCTAGCAAGTGGCTCCGCTCTCCTTCTGTGTCGTGACATGGTTAAGGCCCGGGCCCTGGAGCCAGAGCGCCTGGTTCCCGACTTTGCCAAGATCGGTGGCTGTGTGACCCTGGGCAAGTTACTTCACCTCTCTGGGCCTCAGTTCCTTCATCTATGAAATGGGGATAGACATGGCACCTGCCTCATAAAGACTGCTGCAAAGATTAAACGATACGATTCACAAGAAGGGCGTTGGCGATTTCCTGGCATTGAGGAAGCACTCCATAGATAGCAGCCATTAGGACTCGTTGTGCCACAGTTCTTTTGCCTCTGTTAAAGGACTCCTTGTCCTGCCTCAGGACGGCTGGACCCTGGAACCTCAGTTTGGACTCTACCAGTGGTAGGACTCGGGGCGCGTCCCGACCCCTCTGCCGGGCTGTGCCCGCTGTGGAGAGTGCTGGCTCTGCTGGCCTGAGCCTCTGCTCTTCAGGATCAGTCTTTCCTGAGCCTTCTGGACGGCTGGGCCCGGATGCGGGCTCTGGACGGTCTTGCCCAAGGACCTCTGCCACCAGCGTGGGTCTGTCCACGCCTCCACCACCCCCAGCCCTCTTCCTGGGAGCCGTCGGCCCCTCGCCTTCTCGAGTTCCTGCACCTGTGGCTTGTGTGGAGCTCTGGGCTTCTCACCCGCTGGCACCTCCGCCCACACTGGGACTGTCTCCTCGCGCTGTCAGGTGGCCAGGGGCGTCACTAAGGCCTCAGAGGGGCCATCCGAACTCTGCCCCGGCTGCCTCCTGCGCTCGTGACCGGACGATTCCCCTAACCGCACCCCAGCGCGCCCGACCCTTCCCCTCGGCGGTCAGTCCCATCGCGGCATTCTCAGGCTCCCTGCTCAACGATTTTTTTTTTTCAGCATATTTTTAATTTATTTTTAAGAGGTAGTCGGATTCCACCTGCTCACCATTGTTCGGTTTTGAACCTCCTAGCTGCCCGAGCCACCCTTGCCGGTTCTGAGTCTGGCCTCTGGGCCGGGGGTCCGTGGCTGGGCTGGGAGGGGAGCAAAGGTGAGGCCCGGGCTTTCGCCAAAACCCAGAAAGCTCAGACTCCTGACTAGCTCGTTGTCCCCTCAGGAGCCCGAGCCGGCCTTCAGGACCCAGAGCACCTGGACAGACCTTGCGCCGCCCTGCCCAAGGGGGTCCCTCCGTGCCAAAGCTGCGCCCAGGCGGCCGGCGCGATGGGCCGGCGGGCCTGCCGCCCCCAGCCAGTGTGGAGGTGAGCGCGCTGCTCGGGCGCCCCGGCCTCCTTCCCCCAGGGCTCCTGTCTCACCTCCGTCTGTCCGTCCGTCTCCAGGTTGCCTCTGGGAGGGGAGCAGCCGCCCGAGGAAGACACGGCAACCAGCCCCGAGGAGGGCCGAGGGCCTGTTCCGGGAGCTCCGCTCAGCGCGGGCCTTGCCAAGCACCTGCTCAGCGGTCTGGGAGACCGGCTGTGCCGCCTGCTGCGCAGGGAGCGGGAGGCCCTGGCCTGGGCACAGCGGGAAGGTGAGCAGGAGGTGCTCGCACGGGCGGGCAGGGGGCCCGCGGGACGGCGGGGCCCCTTGGGCCTGGCCCCTGCGCCTGCCCCACTGCCGCGGCGTCTCCTGCCCTGTGCCCTGTGCCCTGGCCGCGGCTCCTGGTCAACGTGGGTTGTGAAGTTTCTGGCGAGGGCAGGGGAGGCTGGGAGGGTAACACCTGGTCCAGCCAGGCTCTCCGGGAGCTTTCAGCCCTGTCGGGAAAGCAGGACCCTGTGTCAGGAGCCCTGGGAGGTGGGGGAGCCGCTGAGGGTCTGCCGAGGAAGGAAGGCGGCCTGGGGGGCATACGGCCCCCGGCCCCAGGAGAGGATCAAGGCCGCTGTTAGAGACCGGCAGAGCACCCGGGCAGCCGAAGGGCTCCGGGCTTTTCCTCCGGCCTCCTTTTCAAGCACCCCCAGAGGGGGCGGTTAGCACCCAGCTCTGGTCCTGTCTCCCTGGCCGCTTGGCTTTAGCGGCTGGCCCCGGGTCTCCTCCTGGCATGCCCCCCACATGCACCCTGGACTCCAACATGCCGCACCACCCTTCCTTCCTGGGTCATCCCCGGGCTCTGGCACTTGCTGTCGCCCCTCCCTTCCTACCTGGTATGTGGAATCCTTCCTCGTCCTTTGGGGTTCACTTGCAAAGCCTCCCCCACCGTTCTCGCCCTCGTGCTTCCATTCATTTTCAGAGCACCCGCCGCCTGGTACCGTGATCACGGATATGTTTCTGGGTCCCTCTCCCCACGTGGAATGTGAGCTCTGGGAGGGCAAGGACAGAGTCCCCAGGACCCAGTTCAGGGCATGACAAGGAGTGGGTGTTTGCCAAATGAGTAGATAAATGTAGGCGCAGTAAGATCAGGGTTTAACCTGCAACTTTGTGTGGAGGAAAATCCGCCCCTTTGGGTGCCTCCTAAGTTTCCTCTGTGAACAGAAAGTCTCCTGGAAGACTCCCTACCTGAGAAGAACACACGTCCAGGTCTGGGAAGCAGACCTGGCTCGGGAGGGAGGGAAGTGGGAGAAGAAGGTACCGGGGGGTGTGCATTCGGCATCCAGAGCCAGCAGAGAAATCCCTGGGGCAGGGCCGGTGGCAGCAGGGCAGGAATGGGGAGCCCAGGGCGCCCCCGTGAGTTTGCTGAAAGAGGATGGTGCCATGGGGAGGTTCTAAGGTTTATTTCAACCCCAAAAAACTAAAACGACAGGCTGAAGGCCGCTCAGCAAATGATGGAAGCATTACTCCAAAAAAATTCTGTCCAGGCGCGCCCATCTCATCTAATCCCACAAACAAACTCAATCGTTTCTCCAGTGTTCAGAAAGATTCACAAATGAGCTCAGATTGGTTAAATGACGTGACCAAGGTCTCCTTGTGAATGGAGAAATTGAAGGGAGGAAAATACTTAATCATATTCATCTCATAAAACGATTCTTTATCTTTAGCATTGATATAATACCATCTTTACCTTTGCTACAAAAAAGATTACATTACTGCTAACTGTAGTCTGTCCGCTACATACATTAGTTGTATTTTTCCCACGTAGCACCGTATCCTTAACACCTTATAGTAGAACACTCTTGTATCTCTATTTTTAACCACAATCCTCGTCTACCACCAAAACCATGATGCTCTACAGTCCCTGCATTATCCTTTAGTTGTCTTTCCACCAACAGCAACCTCCCCAGACTACCCCTTTCATGTTGTGTGAGCCCGACAAAGGCTGCTGACTGACAAGGGGACTGTGGCTGGAGGGGGCTGCTAGTGAGGAGGGGGCGTCTGTGCTTCCTTGGGTGGCCCCTGGCTGGGAGCTGCTCCCTGCTCCTCTGCACCCCTGCCTGGAGGACCACAGGAGCCCCTCCAAGGGGGCCTGCCTGCTCGAGCCACCCCCCCTTCTCCCACCTTCAGCAGGCCAGGCGCCCGCCGCCACAGAGCGCCCACCCGTCAGCGCGCGCTGCTGCAGCCGCTGCCGGCACGGACTCTTCAACACCCACTGGAGGTGCCCCCGCTGCAGCCGCCGCCTGTGCGCTGCCTGCGGCCGCCTGGTGGGCACCGGGAGGGCCGGCGAGAAAGCAGGTAGGAGAGGCTCCGGGGACGGGGAGGCCTGGGCGGGGCTGCTCCGAGGCTCCCCAAGACAGCGTCCCTCCCACCTCCCCTGCCCCAGCCTCAGCCGCCACCGCTTAACGCCCCGTGGAGGAGACCGTTCCCGCTCCCCAAAGCAGAGGGCCGAGCCCGCGTCCTGGCCCACACGTAAAAGAAGTAGCGTGCCTGCTCCCATGTCGCCCCTCTGCTCAGCTTTCACCTCCTGGAGCCTGACAACACTGTGAAGTGGCTGTTATTGCCTCCATTTTACAGATAAAAACTCAGAGAGGCCAGGGGACTTGTCCAAGGTCGCACAGCTAGTAAGTGTTGCAGGCAGGTCTTCAGACGCACTTGATTCCAAGTCTGCTTTTCGTGACTCTCAGCTTCCTCTCCCTTGGCTCAGCTGGGCCACCCACAGGCTCAAAATCTCCTAGTCGTCCTGTTCCAATAAACATGGCCCAAAGGAGCTTCAGGGTCAAATAAGTTTTGGGATGCTCTGTTCGGAATGACCACCCTGGAGTCTGGCAATACAGATCAGCATATTAAAGAGTCTGCAGTCTCCAGGCAAAGAAATCCATCTCACCGTTTAACCCAAGTTTCCCAGAAAGCCCATGCTGTAGGGATTTTTTTAAAAAAGTAAACCTTATTTCAACATCAAAAAATAAAATAACAGACAAAAGGCAGCTTCATTGCATTACTCTACCAAATTCTGTCCAGGCACATTGATCTCATTTAACCCTAAACTCAGTCGTTTCTCCAGTGTTCAGAAAGAGACATAAATGAGCCCAGATTGGTCCGCTGACATGACCAAGGTCTCCTCGTTTTGGGAATTTGGGGGCTCTCCTTTTAGATAGCATGTGTTTCACCTTCCCCTGATGTGAACCTTTCTTCATACCTCGGTCTCCTGGCCTGCAGCTTCTCCCACAGGCTCTCGGGAGCAGTCCACGGAGGAGTGCGCCCAGGAGGTCGGGCACAGCACCTGCTGCCTGACGCTGACCCAGTTTGTCTCCAGTCAGGGTGAGCCGCCTTGGCAGGGTGGGGCCGTGGGAGGCCAGCTTCCTCCCTGGACGTCCCTCACCCTGGTCCCGTCACCTGGCGGGTGAGGCCGAGCCGCCCAGCCCTTACCGCCACATTCCGTCCCCTCGCCCCACAGCTTTGGCAGAACTCAGCACTGCGATGCACCAAGTCTGGGTCAAGTTTGACATCCGGGGGCACTGCCCTTGCCAAGCGGATGCCCGGGCATGGGTGCCAGGGCATGGGGGCCAGCAGGTAAGAAGCAGGATGAGAGACAGGTGACAGAGCAGCCCCTGGGGGGGCCCTGGGATGGGGTAGAGCGTCTGGAAGTTACTGACCTCGGTGGGGGCGCGGCACCTTTCTATTTACGGGGATGTGGGGGTGCGTGGAAGCTGGGTGAAGCCAGGTCACCTCCCCGCCATCCCCTGCGGATCAGGATCCGTGGAGCAAGTTCTAGCACCTGGGCCTCCTCCCTCCCGGCCCAGAGCCCTGTCCCACTTCGCGCGTATTCGAACTTAGCACTTGTCACATCATGCTGCTTGCTGGCATGGCCAGCGGATCACAGCTCCTTCAGGCAAAGCTCTGGCCACCTTCTCAGACAGAGCAGGTGTTCAAGATGCATTTTAAAAAGTTTTTATGAAGTTCGTGTTTTTATTACAAGAGCCACTCATTCCAGAAGTATTTTAGTTGAAGGCATTTTATGTGCCAGACACCGTGCTGCATAGCTATTGCGGGAAATTTGGAAAAATACAAGGAATAAGGAAGAAAAATCACCCCGAGCTCTAACGCCACCACTCTCTAGTCATTTTTCCATATATATATTTGCATCTCTTTTAATATACTTTAGGCCATACGGTACGTAGGATTCCACAAGCAACTTTTTTTCCCCCACGTAACACTATATCCTATAATATTTTGCTCTTTGCAAGCTTAATTTCAGGGCTGTACAAGAGTCCGTTGTTAATACTTGGGGTTGAATTGAATTTAGTTGCATTTGCCATTTCTAAATCCCTGGTTGGATTGGGGGGTGGTGGATGGGTTTGACAGAAGGAGCCAACAGAGAGAAGCCCCCCAGCTCCACAAGCTTCCTGCCACGGGGATTCCAGCAGGACTAAGGAGATCAAAGAAGGTGAGCAGCTCTCCCTGCCCCCGCCCCCCCCCCCCCCCCGCCCCGGGAGCATGGGCAAGGGGGGGGCCAGCTAGAGTTGAAGGCAGGGGCAGTTCCCAGGAGTGCTTTGGAAGTGCTTTAGCTGCCCCCGGTCCCCAAAAAACTCCATCATTCCAGATTAAAAAAAAAAAATCAAAATCGAAGGCCAGCCTCTAATCCCCCCTCCAACCAGACTCCCCGTGCTGAGCCTCGGGTTGTGCTGTGTTGTGTTTGTTTTAAGAGCTCCTGGAGCTGCTGGCAGGAGACAGGCTGGTGGGGGGGAGTGCAGCCAGAGCAGACTCGACACGGGGGAGGAGAGCCTGGCGTCAGCGGCGGGCCGAGCGCCAAGCCCCTTGCCCTTTCCTTCCCGTCAGAGACCCCGGACGCCACAGAGGCCCCCACCCAGGGCCGCGTGGGCCGGGGGTCCCCGCCCTGCCCCTCTCTCTGCGAACTGCTGGCCTCCACGGCTGTCAAGCTCTGCTTGGGGCACGAGCGGATCCACATGGCCTTCGCGCCCGTCACCCCGGCCCTGCCCAGCGTGAGCACCGGCGGGCGCGGGGGAGGCCGGGGAGCCGGGACGGAGCCGGCCGGGGGCCCGGGCGGTCCTGAGCCCCCGCCCTCCGGCCCTGCCTCCTGCAGGATGACCGCGTCACCAACGTCCTGGACAGCATCATCGCGCAGGTGGTGGAGCGCAAGATCCAGGAGCAGGCCCTGGGCCCGGGGCTGCGGGCGGGACCGGCGCTGCGCAGGGGCCTGGGCCGCCCCCCGGGGGCTCTGCTGTGGCTGCAGGAGCCGCGGCCCCACGGGCGCTTCCGCCTCTTCCAGGAGCACTGGAGGCTGGGCCAGGTGAGGCCTCCCCACCGCCCACCCTACCCAGCAGACCCCGTGTTGTGGCCGGAGCGGCAGGCGCGGGCCCCAGGCTGTGCTGGCTCCCCCCCAGCAGCCCCACCCACGCTGCCTTCGCCCTCCTGTCGCTTCCCGCTCTCCCTCACAGCCCGTGCTGGTGTCGGGCATCCAGAGGACCTTGCGGGGCCACCTTTGGGGGACGGACGCCCTGGGGGCGCTTGGAGGACAGGTGCAGGCGCTGACAGCCCTCGGGCCCTCGCAGCCCACTGGCCTGGACAGCACCGCCTTCTGGGAGGGTTTCTCCCGAGCTGAGGGTGAGTGTCCCCGTGGGGGGCTGGGGGGGGGCTGGAAACCTGAGCCTGGGGGTCCCGGAGGGCCGCCCCTGGGGCTGGGAGAGGCACACCCAGCCCACGGCCATGCTCTCTCTGCCCCTAGGTCACCCCAGATCAGACGAGGGCGCTGTCCTCCTGCTGCACAGAGCTCTGGGGGAGGACGACACCAGCAGGTACATCCAGAGGCCACCTCTACCCACCCCAGCCCTGGCCCCGCCCCACGCCTTGCCTCCCCTCTGGGGCTAAGCCCAGTGGTGGGGGTGCACTGGTGGGGCCTCGGGTGCCCTGTCCCCCCGGCATGACCCCGTCCTCCCACAGGGTGGAGAACCTTGCTGCCAGCCTGCCGCTCCCGGAGTACTGCGCCCGCGACGGGAAACTCAACCTGGCTTCCTACCTCCCGCCGGGCCCCGCCCTGCGCCCCCTGGAGCCTCAGCTCTGGGCAGCCCACGGTGAGGGCCGGCCGCCGAGCCCGCCCCGCGCCTGCCCAGCCCTTATCCCCCAGGCCATGCCGACTCTGGGCTAAGACGGGTCTGCGCCGAGGTCCTGGGGCCCGCAGCCTCTCGAGGCATCCCCCAACGGCCCTCTCTCCATCCAGGTGTGAGCCCACACCGCGGGCACCTCGGGACCAAGAACCTGTCCGTGGAGGTGACCGACCTGGTCAGCATCCTGGTGCACGCGGAGGCACCGCGCCCGGGCTGGCACAGGGCCCCGAAAGGTGGGTCCCCGGCCCGAGACGCGCTGCGGGGGCAAGCAGCGCCGCCCCCCCCCCGCCTGAACGCCCTTTGTCCCGCAGACCTCCTCTCCGGCCTGGACGGGGAAGGGCTCTGGTCTCCCGGCAGCCAGGCCAGCACCGTGTGGCACGTGTTCCGAGCACAGGACGCCCAGCGCGTCCGCCGCTTTCTCCAGATGGTGAGGAGGGGGCTGGGGTGGGCCGGGCGCTCCCTGTCTGCTGAGTGCCCCCTCTGAATGGGTGCTACCTGGTGCACCTGCACCCAGGGTCTCCCCCTACCCCCCGCGGGTGGGCCGGGGAGCCTGACTCGCACAACAGGCACAGAGAAGGTAGCAGGGCCCGGGCTTGGGCGGTGGGGCCCAGAGGAGGAGGCGGGAGAGCACGGCCCTGATGAGGAAGGGAAAGCAACGCCGGCATTTCTGGACTGCCCACCACGTGCCAGGCGGGGGGCTAGGGGCCTGAGGGACGGTGTCTGGCTGAATTGTCAAGCCTGCCCCGTGAGGTCGGCACGGCTGCTTTTCAATTTTAAAGACGAGTGGAAACTGAGGCTCAATGGTTTAGAGAGCCGGGACCTAAGCCCAGGTCTCTTCCAACGCCAGGGCCACCGCACGGGTTCCTTAGGGGCACGCAGCCTCCCTCCGTGGGCTCTGGGTGGGGCTGGAAGGAAAGCAAAGGGCAGCCCCCTGTGAGGTGCCCTCCTGCCGCCTTCCGGCACCTACACTCAGACTCCCTGGAGGTGGAGCTTTTGAAGGTGCTAGCAAGGAAGGAGCTGAGGGAGGCAGACTGGAGGTGAAGGAGGAAATGGGGGTGGGGGGTGCAGAGGAGGCAGGAGGCTCCGGCAGCTCAGGGGAGGTGAGAGGCTGAGGTTCAGGCTAGTGCAGACCCAGGAGAGTTCCAGGGTCCTGCTGGAGGAGAGACTCCATCCCCGCTCAGGTACCCCCACGCACACGCAGATGTCACCCTGCTTTCCAGCACCACCTCCTACCCGCACCTCGCAGACACACACGCAGTGAGGGGTGCACCCCCGCGCTGGGACAAGCAGAGGGAGCAGGGAGGCACACCTCCACACCCAGGTGGCTGGTCTGGCCTGGGTGTGGCTGCCGTGGCCGCAGGTGGCACCGGGTGGTCCTGTGTAGCCTGGCCAGGATGACTCGTGGAGGAGGTCTGAGGGCCACCTTCTCCCTGGGTGGGCCTGGGGAACTCTGTTCCGGGCCCAGCACAGACTTGAACCTCAGGAGGCAGAGGAATCTTGGCACCTGGCTGGCGTTTGCCTTGGGGTCCTGCCTGGCTCCCTGGCCTCCCCCCATCCCCGCCCGCTCTAGCCTTCCAGCCCCAAGCCCGGGGACAATGGCTGAGGTCCTAGCGGGAGGGGGTGGATCCAGCTGGTGGCCAGTTGGAGCACGATGCTGGCAGTCAGCTCTGCAGGTGTTCACCGAGCCTTCTGGCCTCCACGAGTCCCTGCCTGCTCACGAGGCCCCCCCCCCCGTAATACCTGCGCCGGCTCCAAAGGCTCGGCCTGGACAGGCAAGCCTGTCCACCCACTGAGAATCAGAACTTCTGTGTGGCCTTGTCTTTATTGGATCCGAGATCTAAGAAGAATCTGATGAATGCTTTGGATTGTCTCCCCAGGGACATCCAGCTACCGACTCATCCACAGTTCAGGAAATTCACAAGGAATCCACGTTAAGAACTCCTGGCATAGATGGTTTATGAGCTGGGATTATACAGGGATATCAGGTTTTGAAGCAAGGGGCACCATGGAGAGAGGGAGCAGAGGGGCTGGCCAGGGCCACGGAGGCTATTAAAGGCATCGAGCCCTAGAAAAGTGGAGATTTAGATTCCCCCTGCCCTAGCCCTGAAACCCTTATCCTTTCCTCTCTGTGTTTTCCAGTCAAATCTCTGTACTGCCAACTGGAGTTGCCCCAGCCCCTTTCTCTCCCTCCCGTGTCCTTCCCTGCCTGCCCTTCAAGACCTGAGCACTTCAGCCCCTCTCTGCGCCCTGGGATGCCCATGCCCCTTCCCGTGCTGCCCCGTGGTTCACTCTCCCCTCTCTTCTAGGTGTGCCCGGGTGGGGCGGGCACCCTGGAGCCTGGCACCCCGGGCAGCTGCTACCTGGACGCAGGGCTCCGGCGACGCCTGCGGGAGGAGTGGGGCGTGAGCTGCTGGACCCTCCTGCAAGCCCCTGGAGAGGCTGTGCTGGTGCCCGCAGGGGCTCCCCACCAGGTGCATCCCCGGTGGCTTTGGGGCTGACTGGGGAGACCAGTGAGAACAAGCACTGCATTTCTACGGCACTCCCCGGGCCCCGTGATCGAGCCCCTGAGAGCTGGAGGGGCAGGAATGCGTGTCCCCATTTCCAAGAGGCGGCGGCGGAGAAGCTTAAGGGTCCTTGGGAAGTCATCACATGGGGCCCACCAGGAGACCCGAGTCTAGTCCCGGCTTCCTGACCTGGAGGTGCCGCGTCCCTTTGGCATCCTCTTGGCCTAGTTTTGGCCAAGCCCTTTGGGGTGCCTTATGCTGGGGGAGGGGGAGCATGCAGGGTCCTCAGGGTCCAGGGGGGCAGGGAGGCGGTCTGTGACCCTGAGTCTCCCCTGACCCTCATGCCCACGTCCCCCGGCACAGGTGCAGGGCCTGGCGAGCACAGTCAGTGTCACTCAGCGCTTCCTGTCCCCCGAGACCTCTGCCCTCTCCGCTCAGCTCTGCCACCAGGGACCCAGCCTGCCCCCCGATCACCGCCTGCTTTATGCCCAGGTGAGTGCAGAGCTGGCCAGGAGGCGAGAGGGCAGCCCAAGTGCCCCGTGGACTGCTATTCTAGGGCACGGCTGGCGGGGGGGCAGTCAGTCCAGCTCTGTACAGAGGAGTCAGGCAGCTGGGGAGAGGAAGGGCGTTCTCAAGCAGAGTACGGGCATGGGGGGGCTGCACTCCAAGGCGGTGTGACCGAAAACTCCTTGTCCTCTCTCTTTCTCCTAGATGGACTGGGCCATGTTCCAAGCAGTGAAAGTGGCTGTGGGAACATTGCAGGAGGTGAAATAGGGGGAGATCCCAGGTGTTGGGTTGGGGGTCAGGTTGACCAGATGCTCAGACTACTTCAGCAGGGAGAGGACTTGGGGAATGGGGACTTCTGGTCAACCCCAGAGGCACCGCTCTGTGGGTACCCCATTCCAAGTCCCTGCCCTGGGCACTAAAGTCGATAACCACATGCCACCAAAGCTCACAACTGCCCTGCGTGAGGCTGGCGCCCGCGCTGCCCCCCTCCATGGCACTTGGCCCACACTGGGGTGACCGACTCCCTCCAACCCCACCACCAGCCTCCCACCCACGGAGAGACCCAGCCCTTCCTTGGGGGACCTTGGGAACTATTCTGGCTTAAGCAGCACCTCCTTCCTCTGTGCCATCGCCCACCACCCCCACCCATGCCCTGACCTCTACTTACGACCTCTGTGATCTCACTGGTTTCCCGAGCAGGACTCTGCACTGCAGGCACTGCTGGCCAAGGAATCGCCAAAATTCTGCCTCTAGCCAGCGGAGCTGGAAGTGTGTGTGTGTGTGGGGGGGGGACGGGGCCAAGGGGCTGCCCAGGCTTGGCTGGAGGGGATGTCTTGGGCAGTGCTGCCCTGCCCGTGCTCCCCTCCTCCCTCCTCTGTGATTTCCATTAAAGTCTGTCGTTGTGTGACTGCTGCAGTGCACGCTGCTCACGCAGGCCTCCCGGTCTGGGGAGGGAGGGGAGCCCTGGACATGAGCTCTGGAGGAGGAACACATGGAGTGGGCTGGGGTTACAGGGACCTCAGCCACCTGTGCCTGTCCTTCTTCTGGGGCCCTGGCTGCCACTGAGGACCCCCGAAGATGGCTTCTGACCAATGGAGCACTGGGGTCCAGCAGTGCGGCGGCCTCCAGAGGTCCTGGAGCCACCAGGCGCCCACCAAGGCCAGGTCTGCTGTCCGGTCCACCTCGGCGATCCAGGTGTGCGGCCCAGGGGCGCCCTTGCCCAGCCCGTCTGCCACCGGTGCCCGTGGCCCCAGGCCCAGCCACCCCAGGACTCAGGCTCGCGGCAAAGACAGCTGACCGCCGCCTGCCTCACGCTCCCTGCCCCTCTACCCCTCTCCTTGTGTATCTCAAAATGCTCTGACTGTTGTTATCCCTAATTGTTTCTGTGGTGGTCTGGGCTGGGGAAATTTTTTTTTTAATTAAATAAAATTTTTTATTATAAGTGTAATATACTTTCAGAAAATTTAGAAAGTAAGACAAAGTTGCCTACAGGCCCACCTCCAGCACCCCAGTCCTGTTGCACTTCGGTGTAGTTTGTTCTAGAATTTTCCCCAAGAGTCTGTTCTACACACGGTTGAACTGGTGTGTTTTGTACTTGGTTTCCTTCTTCTAGCATTATACTCATTTTCCATGTTGCTACCTAAGCTTCCTTCCAAATGGCTGCTCATAGTCTATCAAGAGGCTTCCCCATGATTTACATAACCAGCCCTCATTCTTTTTTTTAAAATTAGGTTTCTCTATTTTTTGGCAAGTTAGGTTATTTTCATTGTTTTCCACGGGATTAAAAAGCAAGAAAAAAGGAGAGAACTCCTACACCTTGCCAGGAACTGCCCTTCTGTTTGATTTACGTATGGTCTCATTTAATCCCTTATCAATAGCTTGAGGGAGAGATTATTTCCATCTTAAAGAAGAGGAAACAGGCAGGCTGGGGTTAAGGAAATTACCCAAGGACAGGCAGCAATTTCAGTGGGAAAACTGGGATTTGAACCAAATCTTCTGACTCAGGCCACCTCACTGACATGAAAGTCTTAGCTCAGTGCAGTTAAAGATGAGCTTGCCCTCCTCTGTCCTTCCAACATGACACACTCTCTATTTGATCATGTTCCAAGTGGCACTGAATGACCCACTCCTACTTCCGTTTCACCTTATTCAGACATGCCCTGATGTCACCCCGGAACCCACAATGTGAGGTCCTTCCTGTGGGAAGAAGGTCTCAGCATTTCTCCCATTGGGGATGGGATGGCTGAGTCATGGGCCACTCTGCTCACACAGACCTCCCCTCCCCCACGCCACCCTTCCAGGATGGGTCACAGCACCCTGGGGGGCAAATTTGGTCTGGGCTCTTGGAGGCAGCAGATGGATCATGTTCATTCATTCCAGAACCGGAGCTGGGGGGGAAGCCAGTCCGGGCGGCGACTGACCAACCGCCAGCCTCAACCTGCGGGCACTCGGTGCAGTGTCCCTCGTGGAGGCGCCGCCGGCTCCACCCCTGCAAGACCTGCCCTTTGCTCACTGTCCTGCTTCTGCTTCCAGACCCCCTGCGCTGACCCACGTACCACAGGCGTGTCACCCTCACAGCTGGCAGGGAGCGCAGAGCGTGTATAGCCAATGCCGCCTTCTTCTTACCAATTTTTTTGAGACTTTTAAATTTTATTTAAATAAGTTTAGACTTACAGAAGAGCCTCAGATACCCTTCACCCACCGTCCCCTAACATCCACCTCTTACCTAGCCGTGACACATCGGGCAAAACAGGAGGACATCGACGCGAATACAGCACCAAGGCTCGCCAAGCAGCAGGCTCTCCGGCTGCCACCAGCTTTTCTGCTAATGCCCTTTTTCTATTCCAGGACCCGCCCGGGCCTTCTTTTGACAGCCGGTCTAGGGGGTAGACGGGGTTGCCCAAGATGCCTTGGCAAGCTCGTGAAGCTGCTCAGCCTCCTCCCCCGGGGGGGCTGGCCCGTGGGGCTGCAGTGCGCCTCACGCTTCACCTGTGGTTAGGGGACCAGAAGTTTGCTCCTCCGCCACCCAACCGGCCCCAGCCTTGCCCCCACCCCCCATCCCTGAGCTGCCACGGGCCCTGGCACACACACTCCCCAGCACGTGCCCCTGTGCATGCCTGGAAACGGCTGGCGTGGGCTGCGTGCCCATGGGCGCTGAGGGCCCTGTCCGGCAGAGCCGACCAGTCCAGGCCATTCCTGCCCACTCCTGCGCCCGCTCCCCCCCGCCAGGTCTCTTGCCTCCTGGAAAAGGCACACCTGCCGGCGGCCTTTCCCAGCCTTTGGTTTGGGGGGGCCCCTCCTGGCTGGCTGGAAGTCTTTCAGCGTCTGGCTGCCTTGGGCTTCTCTTAGCTCTCCTCCCTCAGCGTTTCAGTGTCTTCCTCTGCAGACCTGGAAGGGCTGGGGACCCCTCCTCACCCTGACCCCCCCACCCCACCCCCCCACCCCCAATTTCTGCAGCTCCTCTCAGGGCATGGGGCCTTTGCCTCACGTGACCCTCCGGAGCTGCCGTCCTTCCGGCTGCCTGGCCGCCTGGTGTTTATCTGAGGCTGCTTCGGAGCTGCAGGTCCTCGCCCAGACATGACCTCACTCTTTCAAATCATCCCCGGCGGCAGCAAGGAGTCTGGGAACCACGCTGCGCCTACTTCACAGATGGCAAGACTGAGGGGCAAACGCGGGGCCACCTAACCGACGGGCTGCTCTGCATTCTCGGGGGCAGATTCTCAGCCCTGCACGTTCAGATGTCTGGGAGGGGAGGGGTCTTGGATCGGGCAGGGGGTCCGCCGCCCTCGCCAAATGGCCCTGCCTCCGGGGAGACTGCACCCTGTGCCGTAGGTGAGAGGTGACTCGGGAGGCCGGCAAGGTGGGGTTCCTGAAGAGGAGCCCATCCTATGGGCGCCCCCCACCCCCCCCGCAGGCACATTTGAAGAGGGCGGGGGGGGGGCTTCAGTCTGGTAGCAACAAGTCCAGTGGCCAGGAGGCCCGCGGGGAGGGCCACAGCGCTGCTCCCACAACACCTCACCTCGCCCTCCCAGCACTCCTGGGGAGGCCCAGGGCTTATGACCGCCCTAGAGGAGGAATCGGAGGTCCATGAGCCACCCCGCGAAGGAGAGCCAGCCAGCAAGCAGCGGCCGGCCTTTCCCCCTCAAGGCTTGGTGCCCCCTCCCCATGGCCACCCTCACCAAAACCCAGGAGGTGTGCAAAGCCAGCAGGAGGGGACAGCAGGGGGCGCCTACGTGGGGGGGAGCGCCTACGTGGGGGGGGCGCCTACGTGGGGGGGCGTACGTGGGGGGGCGCCTACTTGGGGGGGCACCTACGTGGGGGGGCGTACGTGGGGGGGGGCGCCTACGTGGGCGGGGCGACGCGTAGTGAGGCGCTCCGCCTTTGCCTGCTTCCCAGTTGCAGTCCAGCTGGCCCTGCCATCCTGCCCAGACAGAAGGCTCAAGGAAGTTCCCAGGAGGAGAGGCCAGGCTGGGAGAGGAGCCGGAGCTCGTCCCAAGAGCCCACACCCTGTCTCTCTGTGCCAGGCGCGCGTGCTCCCGGGGAGGGCAATCAACTGGAAGGGGCTTGGGGACCTCGTCCTGGCTGGGCCCAGTCGGCAGGGGAGAGGGGCCGGGGGCCGTGTGGATGTGTACGGCGGGCAGGGGGCGAGGCCGCGGAGGGGGGCCTGGAAGGGTCGTCCCTGACATGTCCTCCCGCGTCCTCAGCCCTGTCCCGCTCTGCCCGGCCCGCCTCCTGCCCACGCCAGCCCCCTGGCACTTGGCTTACGGCCCATCCCGTCAGTAAAGAAACCGGGGTCCCCTCCGAGGTGGGGGCGCACACTCAGTACGTTTTAAAGAAGAGAGTGGGGAGGGTGGTCTTCCGGGACGCAGCCGGAGGACGCGCAGGGCGGAGGGGGCCGGCGGGCCCGGGCCGCGGCCCCCGTGACGCCACCGCCCGCTTGTGACGTCGCCGGCCCCGGGGCGTCCCGCCCGCCGGCGGGCAGGAGGACTTGGCGCGCGGCCGCGGCGCGCAGGGACGCGCAGGGGAGAGCCGGGGGGCGGGGGCGGGGGCCGTGCGCGGGGCGGGGGGCGCGCGCGGGGCGGGGGGCGCTGACGCGGGGCCCCCGGGGCGCCTCGGCCCCTCCCAGGCTGGCCCCGCCCCGGGCCCGCGCCGGCCTATCGAGGCAGGCCGCGGGGGCGCGCGGGCTCTCCGCGCCGGGGCTCGCCGGGCCCTTCCGCGTTCGCGGGCGCGCGCGGGCCCGGGCTCAGGGGGAGGGGTCCCCGCGCGCGCCCCCCCCACCGGCGCCCAGCAGGGGGCGCGATGGCGGCGGAGGAGCTGGCGGGGGCGCTGGCGGCCGTGCTGGGGGGCCGGGGGCCGCGCGTGCGGGGCTGGGACTCGGCGCCCGCCGAGGCGCCCGCGGCGGCCGTGCGGCTGCGGAGGGACGTGTGCTACGTGGTGCTGGCGGTGTTCCTCAGCGAGCAGGTGAGCGGGCCCGCGCCCCCCGCCGCCGCCGCCGTGCGCCGGGGGCCCGCCCGGGTCCGCCAAGCACCGGCCCTTCCGCGCGCCCCCGCGCCGGGGTGGGGGCGGGGGCTGCGGCCCAGCCCCGCGATGGTCCCTGCCTACAGAGGGGGAAACTGAGGCCCCGGAGCTTCGTAGAACTTGTTCCTTGTGTGGCAGGGCCTTGAGAGGAGGGCCTACTTCTCCCCTTTTTACAGGAATCTGTAGCCCAGCGCCCGGAGGGCAGGGGGCTCTCGAAGGTTTGTTGAGCGCCTCCAAGACCTCCCTGGGGTCCTTCTAGGTTGTTTGGTGCCCGACCCTGTGCAAGGTCCTGCAGTGATGGGTGGAAGCGGTCAGGCCCATGGATTAGTGTGGGGGCGTGTGTTTCAAAACAGTGAGGTCAGTGTAAACCACGTGGGGAGGTGGCAGTCACATAGTGGCAAATCCGCAGGCACACAGACCCTCACTCTCAGGGGGCCTAACCCCCAGCCCCCAAAGCAGCTCCCGGGACTCCGCCGCTTCCTGGAATGGAAGCCTCTGAATCCACAGAGGCAGGCAGGAAGCAGTCACGCAGGGACCTGTCTCGCGGGCAGCTCACCCACTCGAGGGGGTCTCCTCGGAAGGGGCGATTGGGGGGACCGAGCGGGCGGTCCTCAGGGCCAGGGAGGCATCTGGCCGTGCCGCTTGCTCCGGGGGCTCCAGGCGGCCTGCGGGGTGGTGGGGTGAGGATCCGCTCTCTCCCTTCAGGACGAGGTGCTCCTGATTCAGGAGGCCAAGAGAGAGTGCCGCGGGTCCTGGTACCTGCCCGCGGGGAGGATGGAGCCGGGCGAGACCATCGTGGAGGCGCTGCAGCGCGAGGTGAGGGAGGAGGCGGGGCTGCAGTGCGAGCCGCTGACGCTGCTGTCGGTGGAAGAGCGGGGCCCCTCCTGGATCCGCTTCGCGTTCCTGGCTCGCCCCACAGGTAGGTCCCACCTGGCGGCAGGGTGAGCAGGAAGCCCCCTTCCCCCCAGCCAGCCTTATTCTGGCATTGCCGGATTCCAGCCAGAGGAACTCTGGGCTCCCTCCCTGGGTCAGGGCTGGTGGCACCTGCTGTCCCTTTTACTCTGACCGACCCCTCCCGCCCCCGCCCTGTCCTCCTCTAGGTGGAGTTCTCAAGACCTTGAAGGAGGCTGACGCGGAGTCGCTGCAGGCCGGCTGGTACCCGCGCACCTCCCTGCCCACGCCTCTGCGAGCCCCTGACATTCTGCCCCTGGTGGAGCTAGCTGCCCAGTATGGCCGGCGAGCCAGGCACCCTGTCGTGCTGCCCCAGGAGCTGCCCTGCAGCCTGGTCTGCCAGCGGCTGGTGGCCACCTTCACCGGCGTCCAGGCGGTGTGGGTGTTGGTGGGGACAGTGGGGGTGCCCCACTTGCCGGTCACCGCCTGCGGCCTCACCCCCACGGAGCAGCGGGGCGGCATCAGGGTGGCCGTGCTGCGGCTGCTGCGGGAGTGCCTGGCGCTGCACCACTTGGCCGTGGAGACCAAAGGGCTGCTTGGGCTGCAGCACCTGGGCAGGGGACCGGTCAGACGGCGTCTGCCTCAACGTGCTGGTGACAGTGGCGTTCCGGAACCCCGATGCCGGGGACGAGCCCCCGAAGGTTCGCGGGGGAGAACTTCTTTTGGTGGAAGGTGATGGAAGAAGATCTGCAAAGCCAGCTCTTACAGAGGCTCCGGGAATCTTCTGTCATCCCGGTCAACAGATAGGAAGGGGCCGGAGCGAGCTGGGCATCTGTAGGCTGCACGCTGCTGGAGCAATTTCCTGCACGGAGGCAGGAGGCTGGAAGTCTGGGGGTCTTGATGCGCTGGGGTTCTCCTGGGTGTCAAGGGGATTCTTTCTCCTTCATGATACAATGCTCCCACCGGGAGGGGGGCAGCGCCTTTAGCCAAGCTGGGAGCCCACGGCTCAGGATCCTAAGGGTGACTCCAGAGGGGAGGTGGGAACTTTCTGACCCCCAGAGGGCACATATGCACCGTGTTCTACGCCCACCTGGGGAAAGGCTTTGGGGCACGTGGAGCGGGGCGCTGGGGGCGGTCCTGCCGGCAGGTGGAGTAAACGGGCCTTGCCTTCCTCGTCTTCGCTGCCTGTATGTGTCTGTGGGCAGGAAGTGAGCGGGAAGGGGGGACCTCTGTCCAGAGGCAGGAGCTGCTTCTCTTGTTCCGTGACAGCCACCCAGGCCTTGTCCAGAGGCACGCTGCTGCAGCAGGGCCAGCCTGCTGCCGTCCGTCCAGGCCTGGGCCCGGGGTGCGCTTTGTCTCCTCTGCTGGGCAGGGGTGTGACGTGGGCGGTAAACCCAGCTCTACCGCAGCCACGGCTTGCACACCCAGAACAAGACAGAGCCTCAGGCTCTTTGTCCTCAAGCCGCGGGCTCTGCTCCCTTCCCTGCCACTTGCCAGCCCCCAGGTTTGCGCCTCTGCCTTTTTACAGCTTCAGCCCAAGCCAGACCAAAACTCTTTCTTCCTCTTCCCTCAGCCCAGCTGAATCATAGGATTTATTTTTTTGTCAAAAGAGCGTCACTAAAAATTAACAGCCAAAGTACATTCTGTGCTAGCCATACAGATTGTGCAGATTTCTGACTAAGCAGGGCAACCCTCAAATGGACTTGCGTTCTAGCTGCAAGGGCCAGGGTAACCTCAGAGGCCCTTTCCCAGCGCCCTCCCCTGCCTGTCCTGGCAGCTGCCAACTCCTCTTGCTGGTCCCCGGGGCCGTGCTAAGGGGCCTGTGTCTTCTCAGAGGTCAAACATCTTCTGGAACTAAACCCCGGTATTGTCTCACTTCTCTGGATACTCCAAGGAACCCACCTGTCCATTCCACTAAGGGGGGCGATGGTGTTTGTGCCGCTAGTAATTTAGCCGAGTTTTTCAATCCCACATTGGAATCCCTGGAGGGTTTTAAAGAACATTCTGGGCTCTACCCCCATTTAACTGGTGGAAACTGAGGCCTGGGCACTGAGTTTAAAAAGCAGCCTGGGTGATCCTGACATGCCCCGAGCAGCGTGCCACGGACCAGCCCTTTCTCCAAGTTCGCAGCTTTGCCCTACCCTGGAGTACTCTTGGTACCCAGAGACCCTCTCCCCACCCTGGTTTAGGGCCAAAGTTTTGAAAATATGAGCCCCACTGTTTACAACTGAGAGTCATCCGAGGAACCCCCTAAACAGACAAAATGAAAGTGACATGCAGATGCTAGCAGTGGCTCGTTCCCCTCTGATGTCTTGAGGGCTAGCAGCCTCCAAGGGAAGCCCAGCAGACGTGGCGCTGATCGGCCAAGAGTCTGGTTGCTGGCAGGAACCGAGGACTAGGGCACATGCACTGCCAGGGCCTGTCTGTTTACCACCTCATCACACACCACCCGCCTCCGCTCCGGGGCTGGAAAAGGAACTTGTCTTCCTCGGGGGAGGAAGGTGGGCCCGCATGAGCAGAGGCTGCCTGGGCAGAAGGACACAGAGGCTGGAGAAGAGCAGATCTGCTGTCCACACAACCACACCCGTTTATTGCTGAGCTGTCTTGGGAGACACCACACAAATGCCAAAGTGCATTGAAGGACGCGGGGGGGGGCACTGTGATTCCCAGACCCTCGAGTCCAAGAGTCCAGACACGGTTCGCCCCCAGAGATCCGCTCCCCCGGTGCCGTGTTAGCACAGACGTTGTGCACGTGCTCACACACATGTGCACGGTGTTTCCCGGAGCGGTGGCTGAGCCCTCCCCAGCTTGCAGGAATACGGGAGAGGTAGAGGTCATCGAGTTTCCTCCTCTTTCGTGTCACCCCTTGGCAACCTGTGCCCGGCTTCTAGAAACGGCATGGGCAGGAAAAGGAAGCAAAAGGGGCTCCGGCCTGCTCCTCCTTGCCCAGGAGCACAGCCAGTGACTGCAGCCCTTGCCGTGAGGTAATGCCTGGCACCGCCTGTGTGTTCCTGCAGGTCGAGGCAGATTCGGGGCGGGTGGGGTGGCAGACCCAGCCACAGAGGGCATGCAGGGAGAAGACACCAGGGCCGGCTGCCTGAGCCCCAGCCCCGCCCCGCCTGGCTGTGGGGGCCTGCGGTGGCCCCTGCTGTACCCCGATCACCCCTGCTCCCCCAGAGTAGTCCATGGAGAACCCGGGGCGGGGGGGGGAGGCTGAGCAGACTGCTGAGGGCAAGGCCTGGCCTCCCCAGGGCTTGGACCCTCTCTGCCCAGGTGGGGTGGACCTGCTGAGACGGGTTCAGTAGGCGCCAGGGAGAAACCAGCCGGAGCCTGGCACCCACCTCTCCATCTCCCTAGGCTGCAGTTGCATCAAGGCTCTCATTAGCAGCGGCCTCCGCCTGGGTGCGGAGCATGCTTTGGGCATTTGCCAGGAGGCGGCTGGGAATTTTGCAACAGTCTGCAGAAGGAGGGGGCTTCCTTGCGCTCCTCTTTGCTGCCTCTTCTCCGTGGGTCAAGCCGAGAAGGCAGGGAAAAAACACCAAGCGGCAGCAGCTTCTGTGATACCTAATGGGGCCCCCGGCTCCTGGGACGCCGTTCCTGAGCAGCCCCTCAGGCCCTCTGCTCTCACCCCTGGACTTGAGTCACGAGTCTTGGCCCTGGCCAGTCACGGCCAGTACGGGAAGGGCGATAGGCACAGCAATCAGCAGAGCCCGGGGCCTGGGTGCTCACCTGGCCATCACCCAGCTCCTCCAAGAAGGCCCCGAGGATGCCGGGCCGCCTGGGAAGCCGTCTCTTTTGCTCTGGTGGCATCTCGTACCTCGGACGGCCACGCCCTGAAACCCAGTGTGGTCTGGTCAACAAGCCACGGTGGCCCTGAGGACTTCCGGGAGCCAGAGCCCTGGCCTCTGGAGAGGCAGGGGAGACAGGGCCAAGCTGCCCCCGCCCCGGCGAGGAGAGTGGCGGCGGGCACACGAGGCAGGGACAGTCCTTGGGTAGAGGTGGGACAGGAGCCTCCCCACCCGTCGTCCTGGCGGCTCAGATCTGCCCTTACGGGGCTGGGGAGAGGTTCAGGCGAGGACCGTGGGGGGGAAACTTGACGAAGGCGATGGCAGCCAGCTCCTTGCAGAACTCCTCAAGCACTACCACTCCCTGGAGGAGGGTCTGATGGTCCAGCCTGAGGGGAGACGGCAGGGGGTCACGGCTGGGAGGAGGGGAGCCTGTGCCCAGAGCGACGCGCCAACTGCAGCAGGGCCTGACCCAGCGGCCAGACACCTCTCAGGCAGAGGACAGCCCTCCTGCCCTCACCTGCGCGCACGCCTGGCCCCTCCCCTCTCCCCCTCCCCCACCCGGGGCACCCACTTCCCCTGGTTACTTACTGCTCCCCAGGGAGCTGGCCCATCAGCTGCTTTCTCACGAGGAGCAGTTTGCCTGGGAACTGGGGTACCCTCTGAATTCTCTGCATCAAGTCCCCAATCACCTAGAGTGGGGGTCCGCAGAAGGTGCCAGCGACACTCTAGCTAGGCCCCCCCGCTCTCCCGTGCTGCAGGGGTGCACCGGGTACTTTTCCCTGGCCCTGGCAAGGGCGCCCCCCTCCTCCAGCCCCCCCGACCGGCCCACTGAGGCGCTTGCGGACCCTTCCCCTTCTGGCCCCCACCCCCAGGTCGGGGCGCCCTTACCCTGACGAGCACGGAGAAGAGGCTCCGACAGCCAGGGGCCAGGTTGACGTAGGGGTCCAGGAGGTACTCGTGGATGTGGGGGTGGGGGAAGAGGGCGAGCCGGGACAGGACGGAGGTCACCTGCAGGTTCAGGCTGTAGGGCTGGAGGGAGACGCGGGGACGCTGAGGGTGGGCGGGGGGCGGTGAGCGCCTCTGCACGCCCCCAGCGCGGCGCCCGCCGGTGCGAACGTGTGCGGGGGCGGGAAGGTGCCGTGGAGTGTGTGTCATGGATCGCCTGGGGCCCAGGGCCAGACGTGTCAGGGCGCGCGGCGCAGAGGCGAGATGGGGCTCCCCGCCGGCGGGAGTCGGGGTGGCGGGGGGAGGGCTCTGAGAACCCCGGGGGCGTTGACTCCCCCCACGTCCGCCCCTGCTCTCCGGCGCTGGCCTGGACCCCTGCGGGCCCTTCCCCGCGGCCCCGGGGTCACCTGCTACCTGATCCAAGATCCGGGACATGCGGTCAAAGAGCATTTGCAGGAAGGGACCCTCAAAGAAAGGCCGCTCAGGCTCGTGGGGATCCAGGGGGGTGGGGCCTCGGGGCCAGCCCCAGGGGGCGACTCGGGTGCTGCACTCCTGGAACTGCAAGAGGAGAGAAGAGCTGGGGACGGGGCCGGGGGTCGGCAGGAAGCGGCACAGGGAGGGAGGGCTGGGAGCACCGTGGGCCGTATTGGCGGAGGGGGGGGGGGCGCGAGGGCGGGTCTATCGCACCAGGGGCTCGGGGAGGAGCAGGGAGCTGGCCGAGGCCGGCCCTCACCAGTCCGTAGGCGTCGTGCACGTAGGTGTCGTAGCCAGTCTCCTCCAGGAAGGCAGAGGTCTTGGCTTCCTCAGGAACCAGGCAGAGGAAACTGAGGCACAGAAGCCGGGGGTGGGGGGGTGGAGGAGCTCCACTGGGCTCGCGGCTCCCCCCCTCTCAAACGTGGGTGGGAAGCAGCCCTGGGGGGGCCGGCCTCCCCCTGGCTGGACCCGTCGGGGCTGGCGCCGAGGACGGGACCAGATGCGCCTGGCTCGGGTGTCCTAGGACCCCTCCCCACCTGTTGACGATCTCGGTCACGGCCGTTCTCCCGTCGGAACTGGTGGCGGGAACGGGGGGAGGCTTTGGGGAGGGCGGGAAGCCGGCCTCGAAGGCGTCGGGGAAGTACGGATCTTCCTCCAGGTCCCTGGGTGGAGGGATGCGGGAGGCTGCGGGAGGCTGCGGGGGGGCTGCGGGAGGCTGCTGGGAGGCTGCGGGAGGCTGCTGGGAGGCTGCTGGGAGGCTGCTGGGAGGCTGCGGGGGCTGCGGGAGGCTGCGGGGGCTGCGGGGGGGCTGCGGGAGGCTGCTGGGAGGCTGCGGGGGCTGCGGGAGTCTGCGGGGGCTGCGGGGGGCTGCGGGAGGCTGCGGGGGCTGCGGGAGGCTGCGGGGGCTGCGGCGGCTGCGGGGGCTGCGGGGGGCTGCGGGAGGCTGCTGGGAGGCTGCGGGGAGGCTGCGGGGGCTGCGGGGGACTGCGGGGCACCCCGCAGGGGCGGGGCGGGGGGCCCCGGGGGCGGGGCTCACTCACAGCGCGTCCTCGTAGCTCTCGGGCTCGGGCGCCCCGCAGGCCACGTACGCGCGGCCGTCCAGGTGGCGGAGCACCAGGCTGCGCAGCACGCGCTCGTGCGGCTTCTGGAGCAGCTCCTCGAACAGCCGCAGCGTGGCGATGCTGATCTGCGGAGCGCGAGCCGTCACGCCGCACCCCGGCCTTCGGGGGACCCAGGGGCCCCCACCCGCCCGCGCCCAGGGCTGCCCTGGACATCCTCCAGGGAGCGCCTCCCCGGGCCAGAGCGGAGGCGGCAGGCTCGGGGGAGTGGGCGAGGCGTGGCCACCAGGAAGTTGGGGTGGTCCGTTGAGTTGGGAATTTGACGTGCAATATTGGGCAAACCAAGTAGCTTTTCTGTGCCTACGTTTCCACGCATGTAAAATGGGACTATCGGCCTCACCTACCTCACAGAGTGGTTGTGAGCCTCAAACCAAATAAACATAAAAGCCATTTGCAAAATATAAAGGGCATAAAAAGGATGCTCTCACAAAAAGTTACTTTGTGACAACAGCAGTCTGGCTACCAGTCGCAGTGTCACTTTTGGGGTGGGGCCGGGAGGGAAGGGGGTTCCTAGAGAACCACCTGGAAAAGCTAATGAAAATGGGAAGCAGCACTCAAATCTCTTTGGCAGGGGTGGGGGATGGGTTGCAAGGGGGAAGATTCTGGAAGGGAAGCAGCGAGGAGAGAAGAGCGGCCCCCAGCCTTACCTCGTCGGAAAGGTGGTCACAGTGCCCGATGAGGAGCGCGCACAGATCGCGGGGTCTGTCCTGGGGGGCCTCGGGCTGCCCGTCGGGGCCCACCAGGAAAGCCACGGCCTCCCGCAGCAGAGCTGGGGAGCGGAGCTGACGCAGCAGAACGGTCAGGAGGGCGGTGGATGTCAGGATGCTCTGCTCAGACCTGCGGCGGGAGGGCACCTCAGCCCGGCCCGGGGGGGCTTGCGGCAGGCGGGCAGGAGTTGCGCCGCGTAGGGTGGCCGAGGGCTCGGTCCACGGACAGAAGCCTTTGCGAGGGCTGGGCGCTGTGTGCCCGGGCACGGGCCTGGCAGACGCGCGCCGGTGGGGTCCACAGCCGGGTTCTGGCCAGGGAGGCCTCAGGCACAGGCAGGGGCTTGGCGGGACGGGGAGTTGGGGCCACGCCCCAGCCCTGCCCTGGGGACACTGGCTTACACGTGCGTGAGCTGGGGCTGCAGGGTCTCCACAAATAACTTCTGCGCGACGGCCCTGGCCAAGGCATCTGCGACAACCTGGGCGTCGGAAAGCGTGTCTTAAACGCGTTTTGCATCGCTAATTCTCTGCTGAGAAAGAGCCGTGTGCCTGCGCAGCTAACACCGACGGGCACGCACGGGGCTGTGCTCGGCGGCGGGTAGAGCCCGTGTTCCCGGGCACCTGCTCCACCCATCCTCAAGGCGGAGGCAATGGCGTGGAGTTGGGGGGCGACCCTGCCACAAGAGCCCCCCGTGCCTGCCCGCCCCGTCTCACCGTGTGCGCCTCCAGGATGAGGTGGTCGCAGTAATCGAACCAGCCCAGGAAGGCGGCCAAGGCCTCCTTGCCGGGGAAGGAAGCCTCGTCTGACGGGGCACTGGGCAGCCTGCGGGAGAGGAGGGAGCGCAGCTGCTGCTACGTCTTGACATTCATTCGGGAAGCCGCCCCTGCCCCCTCTCCTTCCCACCTCTCTTGCTGGGAGTCAGTTCTACCCGGGATTGTGGGGTCCGGAGGCAGCCAGTGGGAAATCCCCTTTGAGAGTGAGAAGACCCTTGGGGAGCAGCTGGGACCTGGGGAAGGGGTGCGCCCGCAGGGGTCCCCAGGCTGCTTGGGATACAAAAAGAACCAGCGGCCGGAAAGACCGGCTCCCCAGCCTTCCCCGGCCAAGGACGCACCTCCAGCTGATGCCCTCCAAGGCCGCAATGTCCGCGGGGTCCAGGCAGGCGGGCATGGACCGGTACTGCTGGCACAGGTGCTCGGCGACGGCGCGGCAGCAGGGGCTGCTCTGGACCAGGTAGGCAGCCGCCGGCTGCGAAGCCACGCTGACCAGGAGCAGCAGGTTCTCCTGGGCCTTCAGGGCCACCCGGCTTCTCTAGGGAACAGGGACACGACTTCAGGGGCGTGCGCCTGCACCCCGCCGTCTCCTGCCAGCCGCTCACCTGTCCCCGTCCCCCGCCTGCCCCACCTCTGCAGCAGCCACCTTGCTCTTGCACAGCGCCATCAGGGAAGTGACCAGGCTGCTCTCTCCACCCCCAGCCTCCGGCGCTTCGGTCTCCGCAGACGGCCGGGTGTCCGAGGCCTCGGCCCCGCAGGGCTCCCCCCAGCGCGCGGGGGCCCCGTCAGAAGCCCTGTTGTGGGGGTGGGCCTTGTCCCTGCAGCTGGCCGCCCCTGCAGGTGGGGCGGTGGGCTCTCTGGCTGCCTTCGTCCCGGCGACCATCTTTTTACCCTGCAGAGAAGGCAGGTGAGCCGGGCCACGGCGGGGACCCCAACCCGCAGCCCCCCGGAGAATGCAGGCCGTGCCGGCTGCAGGGGAAGGGGCTTGAGGGCCTCGCTGGGTACCTGCCCTCTCAGAAGGCCTCCCCCCTGCCCCCGCAGAGAGGCTCACCTCCAGCAGGTAGGTGAGCAGGGCTGGGTCCTGCTGGATCTTGGCACACAGCACGCTGGTGAACTGTACCTCCTCCTTCTCCGAGAGGGAGCCAGGAACCGTCCCACTAAGTCGGAGAAGCTTCTGGAAGGGGAGCAAGGTAGAAACAGAGGGGAGGCAGCGAGCAGGGAAGACGGGCCATTTGCCCGGACCGTCACTCCTGGGCCCCTCCTGGCTGCTTGGCCCCTCACCTGCACGGGCCTGTGGACGTTGAGGTAGTGCAGGAGAGGGTGCTGCACCTGCGCCAGCACTTTGCTGAAGAACTGGAGCACCTGCTGCCGCATGCCTGGGGGGTACTGGGGGCCAGGGAGCAGAGCGCCCCGTTAGAGAGGGAGCCCCACGCTCAGGGGGCACCTTCTCCTCAACGCCGCCTTCCCTCCTCCTGTCTCTGACTGCCCTCTGCCATTTGATTCCCCCCATGCCCCTGCAGCTTTGCCACTATCCAGCGTGCTACATGCAGTCATCGGATTATCCTGCTCCTCCCCTCTAGAATGTAAGCGCCCCTGGAGCAGGAATTCTTGTCTGCTTAATTGCTGCTGCGTCCCCAGCATCTGGGACGCGGCCTGGCACGTGCGCCACGCGTCTTCGCTGGACGGACACTAACCGAACAAGAAGGGACACTCCTCCAGCCCTGGCGACGGCGAGGACATGCCGAAGTAACTGCACCAGGGCGCAAGCCTCTGGAGGACGGCGGGATGTTCCGGGTGGGATGGCCACAGCCCGTCCTCAGGACGGAGGGGCTGGCAGGACCAGGGGTCCGAGCGCCAGGCCCCGGAGGCACCCACCTCGGCCTTGCCCAGTGTGCACAGGGTCTCCAGGATCTTGTGCTGCAGCAGGTACTCCAGGCAGGGCCCGGCCTCGCCGGCGGCCGCCTGCTGCTTCTCCTCGTACACCAGGATGTCCAGCATTTGCTTCAGCCGCCAGGGAATGTCCGTCTTCTTGACGGGCGTGTTTTCATCTGAACCAAAATTCAGCAGGCGGGGATGAGCAGGCTGACACACTCCCAGCGCCGAGAAGGGGGCGGTTGTGCCCGGGGGGCTGGGGTCAAGCCCTGGGGGGCTCAGGGGCCTGAGGGCAGCTGAGACATAGGCCAAGGTGTTGGGGGAAACTGAGTTTGCATAGAAGGCCAGAGGAAATGGCAGCTCACGGCTGATGCCTCTGCCTTCCGGGTGAGGATACAGCCCGCAGGTGGAAACATGTCCGTGCGCCTTGGATTTATCGCAGGGATGATGCACTTTGGAGCAGGGACGCCTAGTAACCCTCCAGAGGAACCCGTGACCCTCTCCCCAGCAGCTGTTGCCAGGACAGCCTGTCCCCTCGGGCTCCGAGTGAGAAATTCTGAGCTCAGGCGTCTCTGTCGTATAATTCAGAGGCTGCGTTCTAGCAGCTTCTTGAGATGTGACCTGCTGGGACCTAGCACGTCCCTCTGACACCTGGGGACGGCAATGCTCTCGTTTTCTACAAGGCAGAAAAAACCTGTGCACCTGCTCCACCGATGCCAAGGCCCTGCTGGCAGGAACTGGTTGGTGGGCCTTTTATTTTTCTTTCGTTACCCAGAACCGAGTTTCAGGAGATGACTGTAGTTGTTTGAGGTTTGAGTTGTGGCATTTCGGGGCTGGCCTTGGAGCACCCCCTAGCTGTTCTTTAAGGTATAGGATCTTGAGCGAGGCAGCCGGCCCACCCGCTGCCCACACTGCTGGTCTGGGGATCGTTTTGGAAGTTATAGGCCTGGGTCCAGGGGAGGACCCCTCTGGGGTCGGAGTCCGTTCAGGACGCCGTCTATTCTCCTGGTGGGGTGGGGCTCCTGTCGAGAGAGCTCTTCAGTCTAAAGTGGGGGTTCTCCATTGAGGGTGATTCTGCTCCCCCCAGGGGGGCCTGGCGATGTCTGGAGACATTTAGGGGTCCCACCGCTGGGGGTGGGGGGTGTTACCACTGGCATCTAGTGGGCAGAGGCCAGGGTTGCTGCCGCACATCCTGCGAAGCAAAGGCTTTTTTTTGTCCCCACGACAAAGAACCATCCAACCCCAGTGTCACCGCGCCAAGGGTGAGAGTCCCAGCTCTCGGCCTCTCAGAGGGCCCTGAAGTGTCCATCTTTTCCATTTGGGCGCTGGCTCAGGCCCCTAAAGCCTTTTCGAAAAGTGTAGGCTGGACCCCATCCTGTCTGAACCAGGCAGTAGTGCTAGGGACGCGGGCAAGGGAAGCTGGCGGATATTTGTAGGTATCTCCCCCATAGCGGCAGACTGCAGCTGGACCGTGCAGTGCCCCGAGCCCAGGCACCCCAAGGCGCCAGCTCTCTGGGGTGTCAACTCAGGTAGAAGGACCCAGGCGTTTTTGGGCTCGGTTTCTATTCTTCCCTGACTTTAAGTCTACACCACGGAAAGGGCGTGGGGAAAGGGTGATTTGTTGCTGCTCTTTTCATCAGGAAACCTTGGGCACGAGCCCCCGGGGACTGTGGGCTCCTCTACCCAGCTGGCAGCTGGTGGTGCGGTGGCGCGCTACCTCCTCGGCCAGGGGAGCGCCCAGCCTCCTGGCCCCCCGCCCCCAGGTGAGGCCAGTCTCCAGACCCTCGTCTTCCCACCTCCTGGTGCTCTGTTGCCCTTGCCTCCATCAGCACCCCCCGTGGAGGTCACCTTCCCTGGGACACCTGCCTCCCAGAGCAGGCGCCCCTGCCTGCTGCTCCCTCCAGGTCCCTCGGCTGGGGAGGGCCAGGCCCCACCTGTGCTTTCGATGTAGTAGTGGGTGATGCCCTTCCAGTGCTCGACGAAGGCCTCCAGCAGGTCGATGCTGGGCTCCCGCTGCGGAGAGAGCAGACACGCGCTAGCCAGGGGCTGGCGCTCCCTCACCGGTTGCTAGGACACTCCACCCGGCTGGGGAGAGGCGCTCTGAACCAGGGCTTTCCAAGGGAAGAGAAACACGTTTTCTCCGTGTCCCCTGCGTGTTATCTCCGTATCTTGCCGACGATCGCCTGGCGCCTCTGCCCAGACACCCCTCCCTCCTAGAAATACTGCCAGCCCCAGGTCTGGAGGCGTGAAGAATTTTGGTGGGGAAACAGAGCATTTCAGCACGACACAGTTCTGCTACCGTGGAGGTGCGTACGGGAGAACAGGAGAGGCCCCAGAAGATGAAAGCAAAATTAAAATCAGAAGACAAGGCAGCCTGAGCCCTCGCAACCTGAGGGTCTGTGAAAACCCGTGCTCGAGGCCATGACAGGCTGGTTCCAGCCAGATGGCTCCTGCGGGCATAACCCTGAGAAGACGCCAGGCTTATAAGGTGCTTCCATCTTGGGTCCGAGCCCTCCAGCTGTGCGACCCTGCTCTGCTCCTGTCCACACCCCTGGCTGCCTTGCTCTTTTGGCCCTGGAGAATTCTGATTATGCAAACCCTGCAACCTCCCCCTTTGCCCTCCGTGCTCTCTCCATCTCCACACGCTGGCCCTTGAATGGATAACAACCACTTGCCCTGAACAGTTGCTCCCAAAAAAGGGCATTTCTTCTCTTGCCTTGCAGAGTAAATGTTGGCAGGAAAAAAGAAAGGCCTCATCAAAGACTCCCTGTCCACACACACTCATTTCTACCTCCAGGCCTTTGCCAGGGCCGCTGTGCCTGGGAGGCCCGCTGTGCCCCCGGGCTTGTCTAAATCCTACCAGAGCCAGGGAGTCCTGTCCAAGTCCGATGCTCTCTCTCACCTCAGGACTTACTGCACCACACAGTAAATTCTGAGTATCTACTCTTTAAATAATTCATTCAGCAAATAGCTTTTGAGTGTTCTACCATGTACAAGATACAATGTCAGATGCTTTGAGCAATACAGGATAACTAAAAACTAGTCCTCTTCGTCAAGAAAGTTATCAGCAAGAGAAGAATATGAAACCTTACTAAATGAACTACAAGGGTGTACTGTGACATCACAGAAGAGGAAAGTGACAGCTTGGAAAAAAGGGGTCACTTCTAACCAGCAGGAACAGTCTGACTGAGGAGGGGATGCCTAGACTGAAAGGCGAAGAACTGGGTTTCGACAATTAGAAATGAAGGGGGGAAGCAGATGTGGCTCAAGAGATTGAGCTCCCACCTACCACATGGGAGGTCCCAGGTTCAGTTCCCAATGCCTCCTAAAGAAGACGAGCAAGACAGCACCATGGGCTGGTGCCGTGAACTGACACAACAATATGACGCAACAAGAGATACAAGGAGGAAAACATAATGAGAGATGCAACAAAGCAGGGAGATGAGGTAGCTTGAGCGATTAGGCACCTCTCTCCCACATGGGAGGTCCCGAGTTCAGTTCCCGGTGCCACCTAAAAACAAGGAAGCGCAAAACAAATGAGGGGGTGGGGAGAAATAAATAAAAATCTTTTTTTTAAAAAAAATGAGGGGATGATAATTCATGCAGAAGGACCTCTGCAAAGAGTGTTTGGGGAGAGGACAGATTATTGAAGGTAGGGGGCCTAAGAACCTGGGTTGTTTTTGTTGGCAGTGGGGAGGAGATTGATGACATCTAGCCATTCTTCAGGAAGGTTCTTCCAACATTCGTGTGGGGGAGAGAAACCAAAGCTCAGAAAGCGCCTGGAAGGCCATTATAACGGAAAGGAGGCAACAGGGAAGCAGAGACCTTGAGGCACTCCCCTCCCAGCAGGCTATCTTGTCTTCTTTTCAAGTTCGGCTGTAGGGACAGCCCCCTTCTGAAGTCCACCTCCCTGGTCATTCCAAAGATACTGGCCCTAGGGCATCTCAGGACATTCCCGGCAGAGCAGCATCGCTGGGAGGAGGCTGAGCTCTCCGGGGCCGGGCTCGGGCTGCAGACCTCTGCCTGCCCCTCCAGAGTTCCGCAGGGTCAGTCCTCAGTGTTTACCACACGCCTCCACGCTCCTCAGGACGCTTTCCACGTTTGTCTCTTGAAAGCCCTCCTACCCTTGGCCAGCGCGACAGCTACCTTGCCATCTCTGTCGTGGGGGGGTTTCCTGCCTCAAAATTCATTTCTCGTCTCCTAAAATCTGGAGCTCGGCTTAACCCCCAGAGAACAATCCAGTAAAACTAAGCAGCCCAGAACCCAGGTTAGCCAATACAGGCTGTGAGAGAAGAGGCAGGACGATCTGCACCTGCTAGCCCCTGTAACTCCAGACCAAAGAATCTGTAACAGTCTTTCTTTTTGAAGAAAAAAAATATTTTTGAAGAGCCACAGCGAGTGTTACTCTGTTTCGTCAGAAGAGGGCAGGAGAGAGCACTCTTCCTCCTTAATGAAGTCAAGCCACCCACCGGGGTGGTGACCCGGCCTGGGGAAAGAACTAGACCTGAGATAAGCGGGGCAGAGAGGAAAAGAGGGGTCCCCTTCTCTCCCTGAAACCATGCTGGGCCTGCCAAACTTCCAAGACACCATCCACGTGCTGCGCCCACCATCACCTGCCCCCACTTCTCCCGCAGCCACAAGGCCTGAAACGCCCGCCGCATTGGACAGGCACGTCTCGAACCTTCTAGTGCAGACAAATTTCCCTGTGAGGTCATGGGATCACCTTCTAGGACGACACGGGAGGGGAGAAAGTAAAGATCATTTCTGGAACCCCTCCTGGGCGGGAGGCCCCCAGGCTGGGGTGTAAATGGGGCTGGGGGAGGTGGACAGCAGGAGCCTCTCACTCTTCACAGGCTGTCAGCTGTCATTCACGAGGAGTTTGGGAGAACTGGGGGGCAGGAAAGGGGGTGGAACCCAAGGTTGTTTCTCCTGCAACAATGTGATACACTAATCAGTTACAGGGAGGAGTTTTTCTACTATGGGATAAAAGAATGGTTAGCTTTACCGGCAGCGCCTTGGTTCCTTGTTACCTTAAACAGAGGGCATACCCCCACCCCTCATCCCCATCTAACGGCTTTGAATTTACAAACCACTTTCTACAGTGGCATTTTTTTTTTAAGGCGGTACTGAGGATTGAACCTGGGACCTCGTACATGGAAAGCAGGCGCTCAACCAGCGAGCTACACCCGCTCCGGCACTTTGAACGTTCTGAGAATGAAGCGGACTGCGGGTCCCCTCTGATCAGCCTTCACCACAATGGAAATGGCAAAAAGACAAGCTCTGATGCAACATGAAAAATCTAGATGTGTACGTCTCCTCGTCTCCCCACGGCCTTCCGGGCCCCGCCATAGGCTGGGGTCGTCCTGACTCAGTCTGGCTTCAGGCAGTGTGCGATGGTAGGTGGAGAGGTCCCCCTGTACACCCCCCCGGGGGGCTGGACGCCCCCAGGCCCTATTGGCCCGGGCTCGCGCAGGGGGCTCGGGCAGGGTCCCGGCACTTCCCGAGTAAAGGAGTGAGAAGGGAGGGTCAGGCCAGGCCCGTGCCATCTGAATGAGGCCCTGGAGTCTCCAGGCGGCTCGAGCAAGGGGAAGGGGCGCTTGCTTTTTAGGCTCAGGTGAGCAGGAAGGGAGGAGCGGGGAAAGAGGACGGCTAGGAGAGGCGGGGAGCGAGGGCTTGGGGAGAACTGGGCCAAGAAACTGTTGAGGGGCAGCGGCGTCTTGGAAGAGTTGGGACACTGGGAGAGACGCTGCGGGGCAGAAGGCGAACACAGGAAGCCGTTCGGGGAGAAGGAGCAGGAGCGGGGCGCGATCTGGAGAGGATCTGGGGAGCGCGGCGCGCCCGGGAAGGAAGCAAATGGGAGCGGGGTGCGGGGGGCGCGCAGGGGCGCCGGGGTGGGTCCCTGCGGCCCGGGGTCGGGGTCCCCGCCCGCGGCGCGCCCCGCGCCCCGCGCCCCGCCCGGCGCCCGCCCCGCGCCCCGGCCTCACCGCCCCCACGGCCTCCTGCAGCAGCGCCCCGAGCCGGCTCAGCATGATGGCGCCCGCCGCTCCCGGCCGCCGAGCGCGGCGAGACCGCCCGGCCGCGCGCGGAGGCGGGGCCCGCGCCGGCCCGCCCCTGCCGGGTGCGGGCGCCGGGGGCCGCGCGGGGACGTGGCCGCGTGGCGGAGAGGCGCGGGGCGCCCGCGGGGGAGCCCACGGGGCGTCCAGTGCGGGGGGCGGGGGGCGCGGGGAGGCAGGGACCCCGGGATCGCGGGGCTTCGGGGCCTGCCGGGCGCGCGGCGCAGGCGCCTTGGAGAGCCGGGTGGCAGCGAGCCAGCGAGCCCCAGGGCAGGGCAAGGGGGGCCCCGGGTGTGTGTGTGTGTCTCGTTCCTCTGTGAGTTGAGGGTTGTGGGGTCAGGCCACAGAGGGCCAATGAGCAACTTGAGACGAGCCCCAGGGCAGGACAAGGGGGGGCCTGTGTGTGTGTGTGTGTGTGTATTGCGGGGGTCTCAGTTCCTCTGGGGGTTTGTGGGGTCAGGCCACACAGGACCAATGAGCACCTTGAATTGTGCTAGTCGGAATTGGGATGTGCTGTGATTGTCAAACACTCCCGCTTTTTAAGACCTAGTAGGACAACAAGAAAATCTCACTCATAATGTTTCCTATTTGCTTACAGGTTGAATTTATTATGGATGACGGGCGTTGGGCGAGAAGAAGATCTTACTGAAATGAAGTCCCTTTCTTGCTTTTTGCCTTTCTCAGCTGTCTGTGTGGCCCACGCTGTTTCTATGCAACAGCCCCTTGACCCTTCCAGCCACACCAGGGAAAGGATGGAAGGCGGGTCTTCCTGGAAAATTATGCCCAAGGATTTCACAGACAGAACCCTGGATGTCACCGGGCAAAAGCAGGTTTGTTAGCCGATGGCTCTTTCTGGGCCTCCAGGTTCCTGCCTATGTCACTGACATAAAAGAACTTAAGGGCCGGCCACAGGGTAGGCGAGGGCCCAGCACACCGTCCAAGACAAGGGCTGCAGGAGTGCTGCAAGATGAGGCGCAGCGGGGTCCCCTTAGGCCTTCTGTGACCTCCCCTTCTCCCCTTTTCTAATGCTGGGGAGGGGCCCCAGCTGTTTGCTGGGCTGATTGGGTCCCTTATGATCCCCACCTGTGAGCTCTCAGGACCAGTGGGAGGCCTGTCTGGAGTTATTTGGGGCTTCCCTTTTATCCCCCAAAAGAGTTCCAGATGGGACCTCATGGCCAGAGTTTCCCAGGGTCTCTCCAGCTTTGTTCTTTAGTAGCAGAGGTTTTCTGGCGGGGTCTCACAGCCGTGTTCTCTGCCAAATCTCAGCCAGCCTCCCTCTTTGCCTATACTAACCTGCCTCGAGTTCTTTTCTACCCGTGCGTTTTTGTTTTATAAAGGTTTGTATTTTATTTTATTGTCTGTTTTTTTAAAAAAGATACGTAGATCACGTAAAATGTTACATTAAAAAAAGGAGGTTCCCATTTACCCCACTCCTCCCACATCAATACCCTCTTTCATCAGTATGGCACATTCATTGCATTTGGTGAATACATTTTGGAGCACTGCTACACAGCATTGGTTATAGTTTGCATTGTACTTTATACTCTCCCTCAGTCCATTCAGGGGGTTATGGCAGGATATATAACATCCTGCATCTGTCCCTACAGTATCATTCAGGACAACTCCAAGTCCCAAAAAGGCCCACATATCACACCTTTTTTCCCTCTCCCTGCCTTCAGCAACTCCCTTGTCCACTGTCTCCACATCAATGATAGTTTCTTCCATTGCTAGAGTCACAATAATTCAGTAGTAGATTCCAGTAAGTCCACTGTAATCCATGTTTTATTCCTCTATCCTGTGGACCCTGGGATGGTGATGTCCACTCCACCTCTAGATCAAGAGGGGGCTTAGATCTTATGTGGCTGATGGATGAGATTCTCCTCCTTACAAATGTAGACTCTCGGTTCCCTGGTGTGGTGGTTGACCATCTTCACCTCCCTGTTAGCTGACCTGGGTAAATCCAATGAACTGGAGAGTAGGTGTTCCAACTCTGCTGAGGCTCAGGGCCCAGCTGGCACATGGACAGTCCAGAGATTCAAGTCTCCTGAGCATACACCAACCCCAGCACCAACCACAGGTTCAGTGAAAGTGTCAGAAGAGGCATGTGTAGAAAGGTCACATCTGAGTCAAACTCCATCACACTCAGGAGCACAAACTCCAAAGTAGGGCCCACGGGCAAAGCAATGAGCTCCAGAGCCATCTGCCATGACCGTAGGACCTGGGTGTCTCCGTAGCCCTCAGGAGCACCTCTACCTGGGGCTGTATCTCCTTTGGCTGTCTCTGGGATCCTGCTGAGACGTGCATAAGCACAACCTCTCTGATGACCTCCCGTCTCATTAAAGCCAATTCCAGAGACATGAGGTTTCCAAAGAAAGAAAGAATTTTATTAATTGCAATAGCATTGGAGCATAGCGGCCTTCCAGCCCCAAACTGCCTCCCAAAATTCTGGTATTTTGTAACATCAAGGTGCTAATGAATGATTGGGGGGAGCTGACTACTGGTTCCCTCGTTAATAAACATTCAAGGGCCAGGCGAGGGTAGAGTGGCAAACCAGGGTCAGCCACAAGGATTTGGAATGTGGGATCCAGAACAAAGGTCAGTTACGAGGTCTTCCATATGGATATTCGACAGGTGGGTGGAGCGGTTATCATCCAGATAGTAAGTGTACAGAAGGGTGAGTTCAATCTAGAATCACCACCGCAACAGTCAACATGCACAAGGGTGAGGCTAAGTCTAGAGTAACCATAAATGGTGCGGCTGCTCTAGCAGCGTCAGTGGTTTCAGGTATTAACCTTTTGCTATTTTATAATATAATGGCACCTACTTAATGATCTGGTAATTGTAATTATTTGTTAATTCTTAACACTCAGTTACACCTCCCGCTCTGTTATGTAAAACCCCCAATCCTGGGGATAATCTGGACGTCAGATCTTTCCAGCTTCTTCATGCTGCAAAGGAGTGTTGACATTATGGGGAAAGGAAAGCAGCTGGTTGGCTTCGGAGTTCCAGGGCTTTTTGTTTTATCTTTTCTCTCTCTCTTTTTTAAAAGAAATAGTCTTCCTTTTTTTTTCTATCTCTTTCCCTGCTTTTTAAAAAAACAACAACTTTATTTTTAAAGAGGTTTTAGATTACAGAAAAGTTACATTGAAAGTATAAGGGGTTCCCATATACCCCGCCCCTTCCCACATCTTCCCCTACTAATACCATCTTACAATAGTGTGGTGCATTTGTTACAATTGATGAATAAATACTGAAGCATTTCTACTAACCAAGGTCTATCGCTCACGCTGTGGTTTTCACTTAATTCCAATGCCCTAAAAACGCCTGACGTTCCACCTATTATTTCCTCCGAGCTTCTGGTAACCATTGTCTCTATATCAATGTTACTTGTTCATTCATTACTACATTAGTAAGTTTACTTTGTCCGTGGTTGTGAGGCAGGTTAGTGTAGGAAACAGGGAAAGCGCTGGGCTGAACATACCCACGATACCCCACCCAGAAGCCCCCTGAGGGAAGGCAGCGACTGGAGAACAGAGCCGTAACCATTCCAACTGGAAGCCCGCCCAAGACCCCGGTGACCCAGCCCCATTTGAAACTCCCAGGTGTCCCCCATAGAAGGCCCACCTTCTGGAAGCTGGCATGTGAAGGGAGGGCAACTAAGCAGGACAGCAAATAGCCGAGATACCGCCTTCATGTGGGGAGGGGGCCGGGGGAAAGGCCTTAAAAAGGCCACCCCGGGGCCCCATGCCCATGTCTCACCCTGCAGGACAGTCGGAACCCATGTCTCAGGTGTGTCCTTTTTCTCTTTTTTTAAAGATTTTAAAATTTGTCTGCTCTCTGTGTCCATTCGCTGCGTGTGCTTCTGTGACCGCTTCTATCCTTATCAGCGGCACCGGGAATCTGTGTTTCTTTTTGTTGCGTCAGCTCTCCGTGTGTGTGGTGCCATTCTTGGGCAGACTGCACTTTCGCGCTGGGCGGCTCTCCTTACGGCATACTCCTTGCGGTGCACTCCTTGCGTGTGGGGCTCCCCTACGCAGGGGACACCCCTGCATGGCAGGGCACTCCTTGCGCGCATCAGCACTGTGCATGGGCCAGCTCCACACGGGTCAAGTAGGCCCCGGGTTTGAACCGTGGACCTCCGATGTGGTAGACGGACGCCCTAACCACTGGGCCAAGTCCGCTTCCCTCTCTTTTCTTAATCAATGCTTTACTCCCTTGTCTACCGTGTGGTGTGTCCTTAAATTTCTTTATGCAACATAGCCAAGAACCTAGAAACCTAGAACATTCAGCTAAAGTATTTGGTGAGCCAGCCAGGAGACAAAGAGGCAAGTAACCCCCAGACAAAGGTTGGTGAGTCTTTAATCGGAGCCTGTCTGTGTCCTCTTTTATTAGCGAAGCCCCTGAGACTCTCCCCCTGGAGTGTGCTCAGAGGTTTGCTCCTTACTCAGTCCCTGGGAAGCCCTAAGCGTCCTCTAAATCCAGTACCTCTGGAGCCCCTGAGGCCATTTGCTTGCAAGCCGCAGAACAATCAGTCTGTAGCTTCTTAATGTGCCTCTTAAAGTCAGGTTTAACTGCAAATCCCTGGCTGTGACCATCAAATGAACTCTCTTCCTAAGACCTCCTCGAAAGTAGGCCAGAAGGAGGGTCTCTAGCCAGTCCTGTCCTTGGGAGGAAGTCCAGCTTGGTAGCGTCGGTCTGGGAACAGGACCCAGACACCTCCCAAGACCTCTGAGTCCCTGGGGATGCCCAGCGAGTGCGGCTCTGGCCACTTAGAGCGTTGGGCTGGCGAGAAGGTCTCTGGACCCGGGACCCGGGGCGGCAAGCAGTTTCCGTACAGGTCTAGGCATGGCGCACCACTGAGATTGATGAACGTGTTTATTCTCCCCTGGGATAACGGGCGGCTTCTCCAGCATTCCAGCAGACCCCTCATTGGGGTGCCTTCTCAGGAACCGGGACAACCTGACTACTGATGGTCTAAAAAGGAAGAGGGAGCAGATGTAGCTCAAGTGGTTGAGCGCCTGCTTCCCTCGTACCCAGGAGGTCCTGGGTTCGATCTCCGGTACCTCCTAAAAACAAAATGAATGAGAAAACCAACTCTCACTGGGGAGTGGATGTAAGCTCAGTGGCTCAGCACCTGTTTCCCATGTACGAGATTTTGGGTTTAATCCCTAGTACCTCCTAACCAAAAAAAAATAAAATGAAAAGGAAGAGGCTGATCTTTTCCTACCACACCACATGGCCATAGTACAAATTAGAGGAAAGCCAAGAGTAGCCTCTGTATGGGACCTTGAATTCCAGTTAAACCTCCTATGTAGGAGGGAAGGAAGGGACAGGCAGATCTGAGGGCCAGAGACCATGTGGCTACAGGTCCTTTTAAAGGGATGAGGCAGTGCGCTGTGCTCTGTCAAGCTGGTCAGTCATAGTAAGCTTGGGGGAATTACTCAGAGGCAGGATGAGAACACAGCCTTATTTCAAGGAAAGCCGTTTGAGGCGATAAAAATTTCCCTCTGGGAGATCCTGACTCGAGAGAGGAGCAGGTCCTCCTGGGATCATTTACCAGCCAGTCTGCCTTGGACATCCGTAGGAAGCTACAGAAACCTTCCCTGGGTCCCTGAACTTCTGTGAATCCCTTTTAGAAACAGCCTCACAGTTTTCAACACCCAAGACCATGCCGCGAGGAGAAACAGGTAAGCGGGAGCAGACCCAGGGACAGGCGCACCTTTCAGCTGCCACCAGTGAAGGCACCCTGTCACCTCAGGGCCACCCGGATTCAGGCGTCCAGGTCAGCGGGAACCTGCTTCAAAGTGGCCCCTGGCTCCAAGCTGCCTCGCGGCTGGGACCCCCAGGGCCTTGCCCCAGGGGAGGGCGGAGGCAGGCATGGCTCCCTCGGCGACGGTGACGCTGTGAGCCGTCAACCCGCGGCTCCCTCGGTGACACTGCAAGCCATCAACCCGCGGGTCCCTCGGTGACACTGCGAGCCGTCAGCCCGCGGCCCCCTCGGTGACACTGCGAGCCGTCAGCCCGCGGGTCCCTCGGTGACGCTGCCAGCCATCAACCCGCGGCTCCCTCGGTGACACTGCGAGCCCGTCAGCCCGCGGCTCCCTCGGTGACACTGCGAGCCGTCAGCCCAGAGGAGCCTCGGGTGAGACCTGGCAGGTGAGATTGTTAATTTATTAGTTAACATGGAGCGGTTCCAACCTGCCATCTCTCTAGCCTCGGTTGTGCCTAATAAGAGGAGTGAATGGGAAATCAAGATTTCCAGGCTGTTTACTTAACTTCTCCCCTGTAGACTAGGAAACCTCTTCTTACGCCATCAATTAAGCAGTATCCCTTCAAGGAGGAAGCTGTTAAAGGCCTCCAGCCCGTGATTAAAAAGTTCTGGTCCTACCCAAACTGTTTATGGATTCAATGCAATACCAACCAAAATTCCAACAGCCTACTTTACAGAATTAGAAAGGGCAATTACCAAATTAATTTGGAATGGAAAGTGTACCGGAATAGCCAAAAGTATTCTACAAAAGAGCAACGTGAGAGAAATTTCACTGCCTGACCTTGAAACATATTACAAAGTTACAGTGTTCAAAACAGCATGGCATTGTCATAAAGATAGATGCATCGATCAGTGGAATAGAATTGAGAGTCCAGAAATAAACCCTCACCTATATAATCAACTAGTTTTTGACAAACCTATCGAGTCCATGTTAACAGGACAAAACAGTTTTTTCAACAAGTAGTGCTGGGAGAACTGTATATAACCAAAAGAAAGAAAGAGGACTCCTATCTCACTCCCTATATAAGAATCAACTCAAAATGGATCAAAGTCCTAAATATAATGTCAGGGTGATCAAACTACTAGAAGAAAATGTGGGGAAACATCTTCAAGACCTTGTAGTAGGTACTGGGTTCGATCCCCAGTACCTCCTCAAAACAAAAACAAAAACAAAATGATATCGTACTTAATATTATATAAACACCACAAATGTCCAACCTAAGAAAAATGGTTGAATAAAATACAGAATATTTTTTAAAAAGGCGGTGCTGGCTGTGGAGCACTGGAGGTGGGCCAGGCTCCCTGGAGGAGCACCTGCAGAAGTTCGTGGAGGATGTCCGGCAGCTCGGCATCACGGCCAGGCCGGGCTCAGCCAGAAGCTGGGTTTCATCGTTACTGGCCTAAGGACACTGATAAGTGCAGGCAGCAGCTGCATGCTATCACTGCACCGTTAGAAGTTTTCGACTATGTAGATCAAAGTTGAAACCCCCAGGTCCACACCAAAGAGTGCCTGGAGAGGCTGCTAGCGAAAAATGAGCAAGTCAAAGGCCAGATGGCAGGATGAAGAAATTTAAGAGCCTGTTGGCGCAAGAACTCTCGAAAGTATCTCCAGAGGACGAGGCGAAGTGTGGCAGCCTCTGAGGCGAGCACCACCCGCCATCCCGAGCTGCTTGCTTCACCCCGTCCGGAGGGGCCTCGTTCCTTGGTGCATTGCCACGGCTGTCACCAGGTGGGAGACCGGTGGGGGCTTCCACTGCTTCTCACGCCGGAGGCCCTGTCCTCAGGCCACGCCACATGTCGCTGGACGCTGTGAGGAAGGGGCCTCCTGGGCGCCCTGGGTGGCCTGTCCCCAGCCGTGCTCTCTCTGTCCCTGATGACTGGCGACTGCACCTCTTTGGATGCAATTGCTGTGATTGCATCCAAATCAGTGGGACGATGGGGCCAGGAAATAGTTTAGAAAATTTTAGGTAAGATCGGTAAATTAAAAAGTTAAAAAATGCCTGGAGAATGGCCTCCTACTTCCCCACCAATCCTCTTACAACACCCCAATCCTAGTGCAAAGTCTGCCAGACTCTACCCCTTGCAAGAGGTGGCTGACGGGCTGCAGCCCCAGAGCAGCCCTGCTTTGCGTCTCGTCTGCCTCAGGTTTCTCTGGCTCCTTCGGCTTGTGCCCTGGGACTTCCCTGGAGGAACAGAGCTGAAGGTTTCGGGTTGAGGTTTCTGGCGTGACCAGACACTGGACCTTTGCCTGAAGGTGATTCTGAAGTCGCGCCTTTCCCTCGGCTAAGTAAGTGTAAAATTCTTTCTTCTGTTCTAATCTGTGCTTGCTTTAATTTTGTTAGTCTGCTTGGGCCTAGGAGCTCATAAATCAAATTTACGGTTCATCTGTTACAAATTGGATAATGGTGACAGGTAACCTAAAAATGAGTCTTCAGATTTCAATATTATCTTGCAATTGGAGTTGATGTATAAAAGAGATCACGAATGGAATTAGTTCAACTGCAGGAAAAGCAGAAAAACAAAGCACTGTTAATGTTAGTAAAGGAAAGTGCCCAGTTTGTTTTGAAGTAAAAACTTACTAGAAACTACAACTAAGAGTTAAGACAAAATTCCTATATAGATGTCTTTATTATAAAACTACCAATGGATAATATCTGAAATTGCTGTTACTGGGTGGATTTAGCCTATGCTTATTGTGATGGTAATCCTAAACTGAATTTAGATGTTACTTTGCATGTGGTTGTTTTGAGACTAGCATCTCCCCTAGACCTACTATTATCATGGTATTTCTAAGCTGATTTCACCTTGGCTGATGGTTATTTTGTGACTCGCTTACCAGTTTGGCCCCTAGACTTGAGCTATTGTGATTGTAATCCTAGACTAATTTACCTTTTTTTATGGTTACTTCAAGTCACACCTCACCCTCCTGTATGTGTACTTGATGATAATTCTAGACTGAGTTTGCCTTTGTTTATAGTTATTTCAGGACTGGCCTCACAATTGTATTGATAACTCTTCTCCCATGGGGGAAGGCAAATTTGACACACCCATGTCTCCGGTCCTTCCACTGGCATTAGTAACCCTGTTTTCTCTCATAACTACCAGGTGGGACCCCACGGCCTTTGAGGAAATCACTGCCTGGTGGAATCCTTGGCCCTTGGGATCGGACAAGTAAAGCATCTTAGGATGTAGAAATAACATTTTAGAGGGAAACGGGTGTGGCTCAACCCACTGGGCTCCCGTCTACCATATAGGAGGTCCGGCGTTCGATGCCCAGGGCCTCCTGGTCAGGGCAAGCTGCCCGCATGGCAAGCTGGCCCATGCAGAGTGCTGGCCCATGTGGGAATGTGGCATAGGAGTGCCGCCTTGCGCGGGAACGCTGCCCCACGCGGGAAAGCTGCCCCGCTCAGGAGTGCCGGTCAACACGGAGAGCAGGTGCAGCAAGGTGACGCAACAAGAGACACAGAGGAGAGAAAATAAGAGGACGTAGCAGAACAGGGAGATGAGGTGGTGCAAGAGAATAATCACCTCTCTCCTACTCCAGAAGGTCCCAGGATCGGTTCCCGGAGCCGCCTAATGAGAACACAAGCAGACACAGAAGAACACACGGCGAATGGACACAGAGAGCAGACAACAGGGCGAGGGTGGGGGGCAAGAAATAAAAACAAATCTTTGAAAAAAGAAGAAATAACAATTAGAGATCAGAGCTCCTAGAAGGAGTTAGGTAATATTCCCTCCACGCCTGTTTTTCGGAAGAGCAGGATTGACGTTAGTTCTTTCTGGAACGATTTGTAGAATTTACTCACGAAGCCATCTGGCTTTCTTGGTTGGGCAGTGTGGCAGGTTGATGTTATTGATGAATTCCAAAAAGAGATACTGATTATGTTGTAAACTGGTCTGTTCCTCCAGGCATGATACCCTGTGATTAATTTAAATTCAAAGCCTTTATGTTTACTTGATTAAATCAAGATTAGAGGTTTGATTCAACCAGGACATTAGGATGTGCAGGGGTTGAGTCCCCATTCCCTGGTGGGCTGACAAAAAGACTGTCCCACAGAAGCAGCACACAGAAGAAGTGATACCGGAATAGAGGGAGTTCCGTAGACACGGCAGGGGAGAGGACTTGATCCTGGGGCCTTGGAGAGAGATGAGCCATTTGCCTGATAGTTTGCAGCTGAAGAGACCGGAGAACAGAGCAGCTGAGATGGCCCAGAAAGAAACGAGCCCTCCAGCCTGCAGCGGAGATGGGGAGAAGCTGGGCCCATGGAGCCCTAAGAGGAAGAGGAGGCTGAACCCTCGCAGAGGTCACCCACCCTCTTGCTTCCCGTGGCAACAGACTCTGGGTGAGGAAGTCACCTAGAGCTGGAGTCTTTATGGCCTTGTGATCGTAAGCTTCTACCTCAAATAAATACCCTTTATAAAAGCCAACAGAGTTCTGGAACTTTGCATCAACACCCTTTGGCTGATGAATTCAGGAGATTTTTGATGACTAATTCAATCTCCCTACTTGTGATTGGTCTGTTGAGTTCTTTTATTTCTTCTTTTGTCAATGTAGGTTGCTTATGTGTTTCTAGAAATTTGCCCATTTCATCTAAGTTATCCATCCTGTTGGCATACAATTTTTCAAAGTGTCCTCTTATGATACTCTAAGAAATTTCTGTGGCATCCCTTCTCTCATTTTTTATTTCATTTGCATCTTCTTTTTTTCTTTGGTACTTTAGCTAACAGTTTGTCAATTTTATTAATTTTCTCAAAGAACCAGCTTTTGGTTTCATTCATTTTTCCTATTCTTTTTTTAATTCCAAAGTTCATTTAATTCTGCTCTAATCTTTTTCTAGTTCCTCCAGGTGTGCAGTTAGGTCTTTAATTTAGCTCTTTCTTCTTTTTTGATAGAGGAATTTATGACTACAAATATCCCTCTCAGCACTGCTTTCGCTACATCCTGTAATTTTTTATATGTTTTGTTCTCATTTTTATTCATTTTGAGGTAGTCAGCTGATTTCTTTACTGAGTGTGTTGTTTAACTTCCATATATTTGTGCCATTCTGGTTCTCTGCCCCTTATTAATTTCCAGCTTCATTCCATTGTGGTCACAGAAATTATTTTGTACAATTTCAATCTTTCTAAATTTGACGAGGGAAACAGCTGTGGCTCAAGTGATTGGGCTCCTGTCTACCATATAGGAGCTCCCAGTTTCAATTCCTGGGGCCTCCTGGTGAAGGCGAGCTGGCCCATGCAGTGAGCTGGCCCGTGGGGAGAGCTGGTGCAACAAGATTACATAAAAAAGGAGACACAGAGGAGGGACAATGGGAGATGGAGCAAACCAGGGAACTAAGGTGGCTCAAGAGACTGAGTGCCTCTCTCCAACATCAAGGGTCCCAGGATTGGTTCCTGGTGCCTCCTAAAAGAGAAGATGAGAAGAGAAACAGACACAGAGAGCAGAGAGTGCATGGTGAATGGACACAGAGAACAGACAGTGAGCGCAAAACACAAGAGGGTGGGGAGATAAATCAATAAATAATAAATCTTTAAAAAAAATGAATTTGATGAGACTGTTTTATGATTTAACATGTGGTTCATCCTAGAGAATGATCCATGTGCCATTGAGAAGAATGTATGTCTTGCTGTAGTTGGGTGTATTGTTCTGTATATGTCTATTAGGTCTAGTTCCTTTAACATATTATTCAAGGACTCTGTTTATTTCTTTTTAAAGATTTATTTATTTATTTAATTCCCCCCCTCCCCCCGTTGTCTGTTCTCTGTGTCTATTTGCTGTGTCTTGTTTCTTTGTCCGCTTCTGTTGTCCTCAGTGGCATGGGAAGTGTGGGCGGCGCCATTCCTGGGCAGGCTGCACTTTCTTTCGCGCTGGGCGGCTCTCCTTACGGGTGCACTCCTTGCGCGTGGGGCTCCCCTATACGGGGGACACCCCTGCATGGCACGGCACTCCTTGTGCGCATCAGCACTGCACATGGGCCAGCTCCACACGGGTCAAGGAGGCCCAGGATTTGAACCGCGGACCTCCCATGTGGTAGACGGACACCCTAACCACTGGGCCAAGTCCGTTTCCCCTGTTTCTTTATTAACCCTCTGCTGAGATATTCTATATAATGGCAATAATGGTGTTTTAAAGGCCCCCACTATGATTGTAGAGTATTTCTCCCCTTAGCTTTGCCATTGTTTACCTCATATTATTTTGGGGCACCCTGGTAGGTGCATAAATATTTATGATTGCTCTTTCCTCTTGATAGATTACCCCTTTTATAATGTATAGTGTCCTTCTTTGTCTCCTATAATTGTTTTGCATTTAAAGTCTATTTTGTATGATATTAGTATAGCTACTCCCACCCTTTTTTGGTTATTGTTTGTGTGTAAAATAGTTTTCCAATCTTTCACTTGCAACCTCCTTGAATCCTTAGGTCTAAGGAGTTTCTTGTAGGTAGCATATGGAAGGGTCATATTTCCTTATCCATTCTGCCAGTCTGTGTCTTTTGATTGGAGAGTTTAATCCATTAACATTCAGTGTTTTACTGTCAAGGCATAAGTTACATTAGCCATTTTTTCTTTGTTTATATATGCCAGATTGTTTTTATTCTTCTTTTTTACCTTTATAGCTACTCTTACTAATAATATTCCTTTCTATACTCTCCTCCAATCCTCTCTCTCATTTTTTCCTTTCAATCTACAGAACTCCCTTTTGTATTTCATGAAGGGCAGGGCTCTACTTGACAAACGCTTTCTATTTCTGTTTATCTGTGATTGTTTTGGACTCTTCCTCATTTTTGAATGCCTGATTTATTGGATACAGAATTGTAGGCTGGCATTTAAAAAAAATTTTTAGCACCTTACTATCTCATTGCATTACTTTCTTGCCTCCATGGTTTCAGATGAAAAATCAGCACTTAATCATATCCAGTTTCCCTTATATATGATGAGTCTCTTTTCTCTTACTGCTTTCAATTGTTAAGTGTGTGTCTTGGGATAGGCCTGTTAGGATTTATTCTATTTGGAGTGCACTGCGCTTCCTCAGCATGGATATCTATGTCCCTCGTAAGCATTGGGAAATTTCAGCCATTATTTCCTCCAACACTCCTTCTGTCCCCTTTCCCTTCTCTTCACCTTCTGGAATGGCCATAATGTGTATGCTTGCATTTTTCATGTGTCATTCAATTCCCTGAGTCCCTGATGAATTTTTTTCTATTTTTAAAAATCTGTCTGTTCTATTTGTGCACCTTCAGATGTTCTGTCTTCCAGGTCACTAATTCTTTTCTCTGCCAGTTCAAATTTGCTTTGTGCTTCCAGTATATTTTTAATTTCTTGCACTGTGCCTTTCATCACCATCAGATCTGTTATCTTTTTATGTACGTTTACAATTTCTTCTGTGTATTCCCCCAGTGTCATCTTAATATCCTTTATTGCTTCCTTCACTTCTTTACATTGACTCATGGTATTTGTTTGGACATCCTTAATTAGTTATTTCATGTTCTGTATCTCCTCCTGCTTTTTAGTTTGTCCGTTAGACTGGGCCATGTCTTCCTGTTTCTTAGGATGGCTTGTAATTTTTTTGCTTGTGTCTAGGCATCTGTTTATCTTGATGGGCTTATCCAGATGATTCACTTCTCTTTCTAGTTTAAGATTTTATTTCATTTTATTTTGTGTTAAGGGTCCTCTTTGACACTTGGTTCCACTAATTCTATATGCCCTCACAGTTTCTAGAGGTGGAGTGCAGCCAGCCATCCCTACTCCTCTATCATGGATCTCTCCTGGGCTTTTCTTTCATAGTAATAATTCAGAGACTTTCTGAAAAATAAACGTAATACATCAATTGAGAATTACAGGTTTAAGTAGCCATGTTATTTGGGGAAATGGTTTTATAACTTTCCTTAGATATAGTTTGGAGTATTCTTTTGGGTATTGGGCTTTGCCTACTGTGGTTTTGTTTGCGTTTGTGGTTTTTTGCGACCTGGCTGAAGCCTGCATAAGAGTAACCTCCAGAATGGCCTCTCAACTCTATTTGAAATCGCTTAACCATTAAAACTTTATTCTGTCCTATTTCTTTTCCCCCTTTTGGTCTACAGCCATGTTGTCATGGAGGCTCAGCCCTAGGAGTTGTCAATTCCTGCATTGCCGGGAAAAGTCTCTGAAGGTTAAGTCCCATGTCACCAGGGAATAGTTTATCCCGCGAAGTCCTGTCCTACATAGAGGAGGAGGTGGTGAGAGTTTGGCTTAGGCCACACTTGAGTAACAACAAGTTTCTCTAGCAATGACTCTTAGGAATTACTATAGTTAGGTTTAGCTTTGTCATTATTAAATCAGTTTTGTGAGGGCAAGCCTCGAGATCAAGGGCTCAGCCTCCAAGTACGTTTCTTTCTCAAAGGTTTACCTTGCAGAGTTCTACCATTTCAATAAATTAGGAGTTCCTTTTGTTTGAGAGAGTAGCAGGAATTTCCCAGGGGAAGAAGTTTAATATTTCTATGTTTTTCCTAGTCCTTAAGGGAACTTTGGAGGTACCTTTCTATTTTATGCCCCAAATACTTTGAAATGCATCAGGGTATTACAACAACTCTATACAGAATAGCTCAATCTCATTTCCTTTTTAGGTTCCATGTTAGCTATCCCATTTAAATAAGCAGACTGGTTAGTTAAATTAGATAGTGCTCCACAGAAATTTAAAGAATTTTCTTGACAAAACAAATGTCTTCTTTCTGGTCCCCATAGTACTTAAAGTTTTAAAATACTGATCATACTACCATTTCCCTTGTATTCTGATTCTCCTTTGTCTTTAGATTAACCCCGTTTACCTTTTAATTGAATTCTGATTCTTTTAGTTCTTTAAATGGGGTGATGTTTTAGAATTAATGCTGTTTTTCAGCACCTTTAGAGCTGGTTCACATTAGCTCTGAATTCCAAGTGTCACACAGGCCCTTAAAAACTCTAGGGAGCTATTAGGTTATACACAAAAAGTAAAGCATCTTAGGATTTAGAAATAACAATTAGACAGCAGAGCTTGGGTATACGTATGACTGCTGCAAGAGCTTACAGTCTAGGCCCTAATTTCCTTATGAGCATTTTATTTATTTATTTTTATTTTATTTTTAAAAAATATTTATTTATTATTATTATTTTTAATTACATTAAAAAAAAATATGAGGTCCCATTCAACCCCACCGCCCCCGCCCCCCACTCCCCCCACAGCAACACTCTCTCCCATCATCGTGACACATCCATTGCACCTGGTAAGTTCATCTCTGAGCATCACTGTACCCCATAGTCAATGGTCCACATCATAGCCCAGACTCTCTCACGTTCCATCCAGTGGGCCCTGGGGGGATCTACAGTGTCCCGTAATTGTCCGTGAAGCACTATCCAGGACAACTCCACGTCCCGAAAATGCCTCCACATCTCATCTCTTCCTCCCGTTCCCCACACCCAGCAGCCCCCATGGCTACCGTTCCCACACCCATTCCACATTTTCTCTGTGGACATTGGATTGGTTGTGTCCATTGCACACCTATGTCAAGTGAGGGCTTAGATTCCACATGGGTACTGGATGCACTCTTCCCGCTTCTAGTTGTAGACACTCTAGGCTCCATGTTGTGGTGGTTGACCTTCTTCAACTCCATGTTAGCTGAGTGGAGTAAGTCCAATAAGTCAAAGTGTAGGAGCTGAAGTCTGTTGAGGCTTTGGGCCTGGGTGTCATATTATCAGTCCAGAGATTCAAATCCCCTACATATATCTTAAACCCAGCACCAACTACAATTCCAATAAAGTAGCATGCAAGTCTTGTGAAAAGAGATCCCCTCTGAGTCCATTTCCATCACGCAGAGACACCAGCTCCAAAGAAGGGCCATCTGTCATGGCAGTGAACCCCTTCTGCCATGACCATAGAACCCGTGGGTCTCTTTATCCCTCAAAAGAACCAATACCTGGGGTTGTATCTACCTTATCTGTCTCTTAGACTCTGTTCAGTTGTACATAGGGCTATTCCTTCTGACAACCTCCAGACTCTTTTTTAGAGACTCACAGCCTTATAATCTCATTTCTCCTTTCCATTTCCCCCTTACATTAGGTCAAATTGCTTCCCGAAGTCATGTTATTATATGTAGACAGGTATATTCTGCTGTTCCGCATTGAATCTTTAATTCAAGGTCATTTTCTAGTTGCTTCTTCAGCTGGTATGTGGTAGTGATCCCTCGGTGCCAGGGAGGCTCATCCCCGGGTGTCGTGTCCCACGCTGGGGGGAATGCATCACATCTACATGCTGAGTTTGGCTGTGAGAGTGGCCACATTTGAGTAACATGAAGGCTGTCAGGAGGAAACCCCCAGGCACAATGCTACTCTAGGCCTTGTTCTTATTGCAGGTGCAAAGGCTCAAAAGTATAGCCATTAGTATCAAGAGCCCACTGTTGGGCCCTCCTTCCTTCCTGGTTCTTGCCGTTGCACCTGGAGGATTGCCGCTGCTCTCCCAGAGCCCACAACAGTGACCCCCCGGCCAGGAGCCCAGTACCCCCCCAGCTGTTGTTTTTAATTGTTTCCACTATGAGTATATATAGACATTACCATATACCCTGGGCATATGCCTTGTATAACTCCCTGTCAACCATATATATCCTGTCAATAATATCCCATATCAGTATTCCTCTGCTGCCATTGTTGAACCATTCTGTGATCCAAAACTTCTCGTAAAGTGAATCCCAACATAATGTCAGCTTCAGAAGAGTCTTAGATCACCAAAATTCATATATACAATATACAGTATTTCCCCAGATCCACCATAAAACCTTTTGCCTTCCACAGCAATAATCTTTTAACTTATTCATATCATATTTCCTGAAACTGATGTACAGATTCCGAAACTATAGTTTTCAAACAAGGTAACATTTGTGCTTACTATGTGGTCCATACTTTAGGTTGTACAGTTTTCTAAATTTTTTAGTTATCCTATGTTTTGTCTTATGGTTTTCATTATTAGTCTGTCGTCCCCTATATGTTTTTGGTGTAATATTAGCTGTTTTATATTCATCCTCGTGTACTCTCACATAACTCCTCTTTTGCCCCCTTATTTACCTTTGTTCCATCCATTCCACATCCATTTTCCCCTCCCCTTAGGGCCCACAACGCCTGCCAATCTAATGCCCTGGGAGCCGTCCTTTCTCACGAGAGATACAGTTCTCTCTATTCGACGGCATTAGTCTTCCCCAGGATATGGGTCCACCCCACCCAATGGTAGAACCCACCTTGGCAAAATGAGCCTTCAGCTATTCCCTCCGGAGTCCGTCCCGCATCAGACCATACCCCCTGAGTGTTCTAACCAGGTAACCCTCCTACTTATACTTTGATACGTTTTACTCAACATTTAGTTCTCAACGAACTTCTGGCACTCTCCCATGTTTGTATGTTGCCCCTTCCTCCCACTTATTTCTTGGACCATATTGCCCCTCTTCCCATCCCCAACCCCCCTCAAACCCAGAAAACCCCACCCGAAGGTAACCCCTTGCCCCCATTTTGTCCCTTCTTTGTGCTCATACTTACCCCCAGCTCATCACAGATTCCACCCCTACAGACATTAACTCACATCCTTCCTCCACCCCCCGATTTCCAGTAAGCCACTTTTCCAGACTCTAGCTCTCTGAGGCAGTTTCCTTATTTCATATCATTGAGGTCATATAGTATTTGTCCTTCAATGCCTGGGTTGCTTCACTCAACATAAGATTCTCAAGGTTCATCCATGTTATCACGTGCAATTGTAGTGTATTGGTTCTTACAGCTGAGTAGTATTCCATTGTGTGTATATACCACATTTTATTGATCCACTCATCTGTTGATGGACTTTTGGATTGATTCCAACTTTTGGCGATGGTGAACAATGCTGCTATGAACATTGGTGTACATATATCGGTTTGTGTCCTTGTTTTCAGATCTGATGGGTATATACCCAGCAGTGGTATTGCTGGGTCATATGGCAAATCTATGGATAATTTTTTGAGAAACTGCCAAACTGTCCTCCAGAATGGTTGGATCCTTCTGCATTCCCACCAGCAATAGATGAGTGTTCCCCTTTCTTCACATCCTCTCCAGCATTTGTATTCTACTGTTTTTTTCATGGCTGCCAATCTTATGGGAGTAAGATGGTATCTCATTGTAGTTTTGATTTGCATTTCCCTGATAGCTAGGGATTTGGAGCATTTTTTCATGTGCTTTTTAGCCATTTGTATTTCTTCTTTGGAGAAGTGTCTGTTTAAATCTTTTTCCCATTTTTTAAATGGGTTGTTTATCTTTTTGTTTTCGAGATATATGAGTTCTTTATATATGCAAGTTATAAGTCTCTTATCAGATATATGGTTGCCAAATATTTTCTCCCATTGTGTGGGTTCCCTTTTTACTTTCTTGACAAACTCCTTTGAGGTGCAGAAGGCTTTAATTTTGAGGTAGTCCCATTTATCTATTTGCTTATGAGCATTTTAAATAAAGCTGTTTCTAGAGATCATTAAGTACAGACCATAGTAAGAGCTCTGTCTCACTTTCCTTTTACATTTTTACTAAGATTGTTAATCAACAGGCAAAACATAATTTATAGACTCTTGCTTGCTTTTCCTTTAAAGTCCTTTTTTTTGTGGAAGGTGGATGACTGTATGCCCTTTTTAGAGACGTATCAGAGCAAAACAGTGTAACTAAGAGATTTTGGTTGTTTTCATAACATCATGTTTTTCTAAGAATAACTAAAACTGTAACCAATAATATCATCATGCAGATCAGTATTAGGATAGAATAGACAGTGAGAACTTTAAAAGTTTTTAAGAATATTATATAATCCCCAATTACATAAGCGGATTATACATGTAATTTCTCTTTCATGCTTTCTGTTTTAGAAAGATAACTGTTTACCACAAAGAGTTCAGCAGTACCGGGAAAAAACTATATTTCTAGTAAGTTTTATGAGAACGCAAGATTCCCAGTGCAATCAAGATTATCTATTACCATTACCAACTGGTAGATAAACAATAGGTTATCTATTACCTATTAGCATTGCCACCACTACCTTAATATAGTTATACGCTTATTGGAACATTAATATCCCGACCCTAAGAGTATATTACTTTCAAAAATAAGGGTGGGGAAGCATTTGTGGCTCAAACAATTGGGATCCCACTTACCACTTACCCTGGTTCTGTTCTGGCGCCTCCTAAAGACGGCAAGCTGGCGCAATGGAATGGCGCGACAAGAGACACGAGGAGGATGTAATGAGACACAACAGAGCAGGGAGCAGAGGTGGCTCACGCGATTGTGTGCCTCCCTCCCATGCTGGAGGTTCTAGGCTCAGTTTCTGGTGCCTCCTGGGGAGACAAGGAAGATGAACACTCATAGCAAGTGCAAACAACAAGTGGATGGGGAGAAATAAATATAATAAATCTTTTTGAAAATGAAGGCAATTCCTTAAAACATCAGAGTGGTCTATATAATAGGGATCTTTGCAAGTATTAAGTGATTTCCTTTAGCAGTAAACATAAGTCTATACATTTGCAATAGTCTTAGGAAATAAATACTGTGATTATGCACAGTATTTTATGACAAACCCGTTTTTTTAAACAGAAGTTTAACACCTTGCTAAAAATCCTGATTAGAATAAAATGTTGGGAAGTGGATTTAGCTCAACTGATAGAGCGTCTGCCTACCACATGGGAGGTCCATGGTTCAAACCCAGGACCTCCTGACCCACGTGATGAGCTGGCCCAGCGCAGTGCTGATGCGCGCAAGAAGTGCCGTGTCACGCAAGGGTGTCCCCTGTGTAGGGGAGCCCCACGTGCAAGGAGCGCACCCTGCAAGGAGAGCCGCCCATGCAGAAAAAAAGCACAGCCTGCCCAGGAGTGGCACTGCACACACAGAGAGCTGATGCAGCAAGATGATGCAACAAAAAGAGACACAGTTTCCTGGTGCCGCTGACAAGAATGCATGCGGACACAGAAGAACACACAGTGCATGGACACAGAGCAGACAATGGGGGGTGGGGGCAGCAGGGAGAGAAATAAAAAAAAAACAACGAATAAAATGTGACTAAAATTGAAAACATTGTCAAAATAACATCCCATTTAAACTTTCTCACAGTTTATGCAAGAATTACATTTTTCAGTTTTGGAATATAGTTTTCTATTGTGAATTAAAATATAATATACTGGTAACATTAATTTTCATAAACATATATATTTAAGCACCTCATTTTTTACAAGAGGAGAGAACAAATTCTTTTGTAACAGTTTACAATTAAAGGTATCCTTAAGGGTTTTAGTAGAATATTAAAAGTTATCAGTTAAACATTATATTTAAACAGGCCTCTGTTTACCACAGTGACAAATAAGTTAGTAAAATAGTTTGGAAAAGACTTAACTTCCAAAATAGCAGTGGCTCTGTATTTTTTAAAATATGAGGAAGTCATTCTGAAAAGGCACAGATTCTTTGTTCTTTACATATACATTGATTATCTCGAAAGGACATTTATATCCTTTCATTCAAAACAGACCACCCAGTGTAGAAAACATGTTACTTTAACAGAGAGAGAAAGTGAAATGTCAGTGCTGCATCAGCACCCTGGTCAGTAAACAAATCTTCGCATACATCATAACAGATCGAGGTGGCGGCCAGCAGGTTTTTCTGCTATAAAGTTTCTCCCCCTCCCCACCCCATGCTTCCCTGTCTGTTTGCTCATTGTCTGTGCTTGTTGTGTCCATTTGTCTTTTTTAGGAGGCACTGGGAACCGAACCCAGGACCTCCCGTGTGGGAAGCAGGCGCTCAATCGCTTGAGCCACATCCACTCCTACAGTTACTTTTGTTTTCTCAAAGATTTATTTATTATTTCTCCCCCCCCCCCCCCCCCCCCCGGTTGTCTGCTCTCTGTTTGCTGTTTTTTCTTCTGTGTCTGCTTGTCTTCTCATTAGGTGGCTCCAGACACCGATCCTGGGACCTTCGGGAGTGGGAGAGAGGCGCTGCTCAATCTGTTGTGCCGCCTCAGCTCCCTGGTCTGCTGCGTCTCTTATTGCCTCTCCTCTGTGTCTCTTTTTGTTGCATCTTCTTGCTGCACCAGCTCTCCACTTGGGCCAGCTCGCCTTCACCAGGAGGCCCCAGGAATCAAGCCCTGCACCTCCCATGTGGTAGACGGGAACCCAATTGCTTGAGCCACATCTGCTTCCCTACAGTTACTTTTTAAAGTCTTTTTTTTTTTAATTTGAAGATTTGTTTTTTAAATTTTATTTATTCCCCTCCTCGTTGTTTTGTGCTGTCTGCTCTCCGTGTCCAATTGCGGTGTGCTCTCTGTGTCTGCTCATCTTCTCCTTAGGAAGCACTGGGAACCCAACCTGGGACCTCCCGTGTGGGAGAGAGGCGCTCAATCGCTTGAGTCCCCTCTGCTCCGTTTTGTTGTGTCTCTCATCGTGTTTCCGTTTTGTGTCATCTTGTTGTGCCATCTTGCCGTCTTACTCGTTTTCTCAAGGAGACACTAGCAACCAAACCAAGGACCTCCCGTGTGATAGGCAGGAGCTCAATCGTTTGAGTCACATCCACTTCCCATCCTACAGGTACTTTTTGTTATCAATGTCAACTTATAGATTTTTACTTAATAATGGCTTTCCAGAATTGGCTACTTCAATAGAAATCTCTGAGTTTAGAAAATGCTTTTATAGACTTCCTACAACCTATAATTTCCTATAATCTTTTATAACAATATACTTTACAAAAGACAAGTTTACCTTTAAATAGGCTAATTGAATTACAGTCAGCAATGAGTGGCATTTACTTCCACTAACCTTGCTATAACTTTCTGTATCCATTAAATTCTTTTCCTACATAGTTCCACCCTTATTTTATGAAAACCAGCCATCTTATCTTAAGACAAAACACACTCCCTTAAACAAGCTTTCACCAACCTTCCACTTTTTTAAACTTTTTAATTGAAGTATATCATTCATACATGAACACATGTAAACAATAAGTGTATAGTAAAGACTGTGAACTTACAAAGTAAACATATGTAACATCACACAGGGGTCTCACACATCACCCCTCCACCTGTTCTTTGCGTTGTTGTGAAACATTTGTTACAAACTATGCGAGAGCGTCATCAAACTTCTTTTTTATATCCGTTTAAGTCTTGTCTTATATCCCTCATTCTGTTTTGTGAATAACTAGTCATTTCACTTTAGGCAAAACAGTTATTTTTAATTTTAATTTTTTAACAAATCAATTTTATTGGTACATATTAATGAAGCATAAATCCATCCAAAGTGTACAATCAGTGGTATTTGGTATAATCACACAGTTGTGCATTCATCCCTTCAATCATTATTAGAGCATTTTCATTATTGCAATAAAAATAAACAAATAGACAAAACTAACAAACAAAACTCATTACGTCTCAATCTATGCTTCCCCTGCTGTACATACTTGCTATTCTGTTTCCATCTCTCTGGTTTGTGTTTATATTTTGTAAAAACAGTCTCGTATATGCAATATTACCCATATTCATATTTCACATGAAGTTTTACTATACTATACAGTCCCATGTTATATTTTTTTAACTTTCCTTCTAGTAATATACATGACCTTAGACTTTTCCTTTCAACCACTGTCATACCATATAATAGCTCTGCTAGTTATAAACACCATGATGAGCTCTCACCAGATCCATTGATTTCCAAAGATTCACAAACAACATTTTTATCAGTTCTACACAGTTTAACCCTAAGCTTTGCATTCTCTCACCTCATTCTTTTTCTGGTGACCTATTAGTTATTAACTACAATTTTGTAAACAATTGTAAACATTTAGTTCATAATAGCACAATCATACTGTATTTTGTTTTTTTGTGTCTGGCTTACTTCACTCAACATAATGTCCTCCAGGTTCATCCACGTTGTCAAATGCTTCATGATCTCATTTGTTCTCCTTTTTTTTTTTTTTAATTTATTTTAAAAAAATTATTTCTTCTTCTCCCCCTCGTTATTTGAGCTTGCTGTCTGCTCTCTATGTCTGTTTGTTGTGTGCTTGTCTTCTTTTTTTAGGAGGAACAAGGAATGTAACCCAGGACCTCCCATGTGGGAGGGAGATGCCCAATGGCTCGAGCCACCTCTGCTTCTGCTTGTTGTGTCTCTTGTGTTTCCCTGTGATTATTCTCCGTTGTGTCCTCTCGTGTCATCTTGTTACATCAGCTCACCGTGCCAGCCTATCATGCCAGCTTTCTGTCTTGCTTGTCTTCTTTAGGAGGCACCAGGAACAAAACCCAGGACCTCCCACGTGGTAGGTGGACGCCCAACTGCTTGAGCCACGTCCGCTTCCCCATTTCTTCTTACAGCTGCATAATATTCCATTGTGTGTATACACTACAGTTTGTTTATCCATTCATTGGTTGATGGATACCTCGGTTGTTTCCATCTTTTGGCAACTATGAATAATGCTGCTATGAACATCTGTGTGCAGATGTCTGTTTGTGTCACTGCTCTCAAGTTCTTCTGGGCACGTACCTAGTAGTGGTATTGCCAGGTCCCATGGCAAGTCTGTATTCAACTTCCTCAGGAACTGCCAAACAGCCCTTCCCAGTGGCTGCACCATTCTGCATTCCCACCTACAGTGAATAATTGTTCCTATCTCTCCACATCCTCTCCAACACTTGTAGTTCTCTGTCTTTTTAATAGTCACCATTCTGATCGGTATCAAATGATACCTTATTTTAGTTTTGATTTGCATTTCCTTAATTGCTAGTTATGTTGAACATTTTTGTGTTTTTTTTTTGTCATTTGTGTTTCTTCCTTGGACAAATGTCTATTTGGGTCTTTTGCCTGTTTTTAAATTAGGTCATTTGTGTTTTTATTGTTGAGTTGTAGCATCTCCTTATATATCATGGATATTAAACCCTTATTGAATATGTGATTTCCAAATATTTTCTCTCATTCATTCAGCTGCCTTTTTTACCCTTTGACAAACTCCTTTGAGGTGCAAAAGTGCTTACTTTTGAGGAGGTTCCATTTATCTATTTTTTTCTTTTGTTGCTTGTGCTTTGAGTGTAAGATCCAAGAAACCATCATCTTCCACAAGATCTCGAAGATGTTTCCGCACATTTTCTTCTAATGGTTTTATGGTCCTGGCTTTTATAGTTAGGTCTTTGATCCATTTTTAATTGATTCTTGTATAGAGAGTGAGGTAGGGGTCCTCTTTCATTCTGTTGGTTATGGATATCCATTTGTCCCAGCACCATTTGTTGAAGAGACTGTTCAGGACAACAATTTAGTTTTGTTTTTTTCCCCCTTTTAATAGTTTCTTTAGTCAAAATTTTTTATGACTTTTTTTTTTTTTTAGGTACTGGGTGCCGGAGACTGAACCCAGGACCTCATATGTGGGGAGCCAGTGCCACTTTGGCCTCCCTGGGTTGGTTTTTCATTTGTTTTCCTTGTTGTTCATCTTGTTTTTTTCAGGAGGCACCCGGAACTGAAGCCAGGACCTCCCATGTGGGAGATGGGTACTCAGCTGCTTGAGCCACATCCACTCCCTGTTTGGCTTTTCTAATTTGGGCTCCAGGAGTATTCTTTTACATAGATAAGTGCTTATTTAATTTTTTAGCAATTTGAATAGAGCTTTATTAAGAATTTTCATTTGTTAATTTGATATTATCATCCAGAGGTGTGAAAATATACACTGAACAAACAGCCACAACAGAAACATAAAATTCCCTAATTGCCTCCAAATTCTCTCTTTTGGTATGGCTGTCACCAGGTTTCCCATCATTCCACACTGTGGTTTTTACCGCTCTTAGGATCTCCTCTGGGATCAGTGTGGCCATGTTATGCAAGCCTGTTTCTTTTTTTTTTAAAGCCCCTAGTTTACTTACACAGTCATTTTTTAAGCCATACCACTGACAACTTGGTAAAGTTAGAATCAGGCATGCACCATGTTTCAAGTTCATGAATAATTAAAAAAAAATTTTTGGATCCTTTTAAAATTTTTAATTTATTTTTATTTTTAGTTATTTATTTATTTCTCTCCCCTTCACCTCCCCCCCCCCCCCCCCCCCAAATATCTGCTCTCTGTGTCCATTTGCTGCATGTTCTACTGTGTCTGCCTGCATTCTTGTCAGGGAAACTGTGTCTCTTTTTTTTTTAAGATTTATTTTTATTTATTTCTCTCCCTTTCCCCGCCCTCCCCACCCCAGTTATCCGTTCTCTGTGTCCATTCTCTGTGTATTCTTCTGTGTCCGCTTGTATTCTTGTCAGCAGCACTGGGAATCTGTGTCTCTTTTTGTTGTGTCATCTTGTTGTGTCAGCTCTCTGTGTGTGCAGTGCCATTCCTGGGCTGGCTGAACTTTCTTTCACACTGGGCGGCTCTCCTTACCAGCCGCACTCCTTGCCCGTGGGGCTCCCCTACGTGGGGGACACCCCTGCATGACAGGGCACTCCTTGCGTGCATCAGCACTGTGCATGGGCCAGCTCCACGAGGCCCTGGGTTTGAACCATGGACCTCCCATGTGGTAGGCGGACGCTCTAACCATTGAGCCAAGTATGCTTCCCCTGTGTCCTTTTTGATGTGTCATCTTGTTGCGTCAGCTCTCTGTGTATGTGGCACCACTCCTGGGCAAGCTGTGCTTTTTTCATGCTGGGTGGCTCTCCTTTGAGGGGTGCACTCCTTGCGTGTGGGGTTCCCTATGCGGGGGACACCCCTCCTGGCACAGCACTCCTTGCACGCATCAGCACTGCGCATGGGCCAGCTCATTGCATGGGCCAGGAGGCCCTGGGTTTGAACCCTGGACATCTTATGTGGTAGGCAGATGCTCTATCAGTTGAGCCAAGTCTGCTTCCCATGAATAATTGAAATTGATTTTAATGTTCATTAATAGAGATTCTTTTAAGTAATAGCAAGTTTAAAAAAAAAAAGTACAAATATGAGTTTATTTAATTGAATTTTTCCCAGACTGAATATTTTCACTTTGGTAAAAGTCTTTTTAATATCATGGTTTTTTTTTTCAAGCTCCAGAGCTGACTTTCATCTGCTTTGAGGCAGATCTCACCCAAATTTCAAATAAACAGGTAATTTGCAAGAGGCCCATGTACACAAGCCTGTTCTTGGAAATACTTTTATATATATTAAAAATGGAGAAAAAGTTATCTGGGCATTATTTGGTTAGCAGTTTTTTAGCCAGGGAAGTACACTTAGGAAGCTATGCTTCAAATGTTTGATTCCAATTCAGTAGCAGAGCAACCCTCCCCCTTTCATTCCAGTTGCTGTCAGATGCCCGCAGCTGTTCTTGGGGATTTTCTCCAGGGGCGTCTGGGACAATGCATTTTCCATTGTCCTTCTTTATGGTACACGTGTTGATTGGTTCTTATTTTTAAAATTTCTCCCCTCCCTGGAAGGGTAGAGATTGAGCCCAGGGGTCTTACCTTTTCGAGGCGGTCTTGTTCTAATTGTTTTGGTTTATTACAGCTTTGAGTAGGGTTGTTGGCCTTCTAAAGTGCAGGTGTTCTTTAACTTGGCCCCTATTGTAATCAACTTCATAGGCAGTGCTACCTAAACTAGACATAGGTAATTCTAGTCCCCCGTCAGTTTTCTGTAGCTTCCTTCTTATATTTGGAGACTGTTGGGCAATAAAGGTTATATTTAAAGGTCTGGTATTTTCTGGACTTTCCCAATCTGTATTAGTGTATTGTCAATAGGTAGTATACATTCTCTCTAGGAAAGTGGAGGGATTTTCTTCTGATTCTAAATCAGCACCACTAGCATCCATTTAACATTCTTTACTGATGCTGCTAACTTCTCTCTAGCATACCTGGGGTTGTCAGGATTTTTTTTTTTTTCCTGTTTCCTGCTTTGCTTCTTCATTTACTGTTTTCCCTTCATCTCCTGTTATCTTCAAGGCCTCAATACTAGTTCAATTACAGGTTGGCATAATTAAGGTTTGTATTATATTTTTGCCAGGTCCTTTTTATTGATTGGGCCACTGTTTTCCCAACTCTAAATCTGACAGGGGACGTGGGGTAAGCATGTACCCAAATTCTTTATTTATTGCTAGAGGCATTTCCCAGAGGAGTAGAAATTTTTCTGGCTCAGCTGCTCATCTTGGAAGGCCGTGCAGGCCAAATGGAGATACAGAGTTTTTCCCTATAAGAGCATACTCTGGCCATTTTCTTCCTGATTCTAAGTTATATTGAGACCAAAAACTATTTCCTAGTTTTTCAAAGGCTTGTGGCTAAGATTTTCCCCATCTTTCAAGAGACAGCCTAACAGGCTACATTTAGGAATGCCAGTAAAGTGAGAATTTCCCACTTTAAAGAATTTCAGTAACCAGTAGCCAATTAGAACACTTGAGCAGTATAAATGCAGTTAAACACCAATTTAGAGTTTAGACAGACATTGAATATTTACTATACCTTCGCAACACACCATTTAACAGACACTTAGCACTTCCTAAATTCTGGAGTTCTTTTCAGGAGCACAAAGTTCAAGAGTACATCCAACAGACAAGCTCCAGGTTCAGGAATATACTCAACCGACTGACGAAAGGCGGGGACTCGAACCCCAGACAGAATGGTTACCCCCCAAAAAACAGGAAAAGGAGGGGAGGTCAGAGCAAGGGGAATCGTTCCGGAAGGGGCTGAAGGGTTCAAACCACCGAGCCAGCCTCCCTATTCCTTCTGCCTTGGCCACCCCTCACCCAGACAGACACATCTGGACTCGGAGCAGGAACTGCTTCTCTCTTGAAAGCTTGAGAGCGCCCTTTAGTGCCATCGAGGCAGGAGAAACTGGATTGCCGGGCTTTTGGAACAAGAGGGTCTAGCGGCCTCAGAATCCCCGATTTTCATGCTTACCTCTCTGGCCGGGCCCCAGGACCTCTGGCAGGGGACGTGTGTAGGGACCCTCTGACCTTAGACCCCCTGAGTCACCAAGCTGATACCGAGGAAAGCAGGTTCTTTTCTCCTGATGCAGTTTAAAACCAATTCCTGAGACGACGGGGTTTCAGAGACAGAACGAGTGTGATTGGTCGTCCAGGAGGGAGAAACCCCAGGAGCGGTTACCATTCCCGTAGTAAGTACACGCAAGGGTGAGCCAGTCTAGAATCACCCCCACACAAACTAGAGTTTACTCTAGAATCACTCCCACACTAGTAAACATACCCAAGGGTGAGCTCAGTCTAGAATCACCCCCGCACTACTAAGCATACACAAGGGTGAGGTTAAGTCTAGAGGAATCACAGACAGGGGCGGGGCCGCTCTAGCAGCTTCAGTCGGTTCAGGTATTAACCTTTTGCTATTTTATAACATAAAGGCATCTCATATACTGGTTTAGCAATCACAATGATTTGTTAATTCTTAGCCCTCGGTTACAACTAGAGCGAGGGTCTCCTGGAACACCCAAAGTAAAGCGGGACCTGGACACCAGCCCTTCTAGCTGCCTACTCTTCCAGTTTCAGTCCAGCACCGCCTCCTCCACCATCTCAGGAATGGAAAGGGAATCTGAGAAGGTTCTTCTGCTGACCACTTCTAAGAAGGTAAGACACTCAGATCCACTCGAGAAGGGGGAGCAGCCCCTGCCACAGAGCTGGAGGGCCTGGGGCTGCAGGCCTCACCCGACCCACGCGTGGCCACAGTCGTGGCTGAGGCCCACGAGACCAGGGGGTGGTCGGAGGTGGCCGTGGGCTGTGGAGCTGCAATCTGGTCTCAGTTCTCTGCCAGCCGCTTGGGAAAAATAGATGTTTTCAGACAGTTCCATTACAAACGGCCCCAGGGCGAGGAGCCCAATGGGAAAAGAGAGGACGCTTGTAAGCCCAAATATATAAGAACAAAGGGAAGAGGGAAGCAGACGTGGCTCAGCTGATAGGGCCTCCGCCTACCGTGTGGGAGGACCTGGGTTCGATCCCTGGGGCCTCCTGGTGAAAAAGAAGAAGAGAAAGCGTGGCAAGCCAGTGCCCACTGAGTGCCCATGTGGTGAACCAGAGCCCGCACGAGTGCCTGCGCGACTCACCGCACAGTGAGCCAGTGCCCCGCGCCAGTGAGTCACACAGCAAGATGATGACGCATCCAGAGAGGGACAAGGGGAGAGTCAAGGTGAAGCGCAGCAGAGACCGGAAATGCAATAGACAGGGAACCTCTCTCCCCATCAGAGGTCTCCAGGCTGGAAACCAGGGAATCCTAGAGGAGAGAAAATGAGAAGAGAAGACAACACAGACAGCAGAAACAGCAGGGCGGGAGGAGGGGAAGGGGGAAAGTAAACAAATAAATCTAAAAACAAAACAAAACAGAAGAAACAACCCTGTGGTGTGTAGCAGGGAGAATCCCAGAGAGCCGGGAGACTCGCGTGCGTGCCCAGCTACTCTTAACTCAGGAGAGCCCCTGGCCTTCCCCAGGCTTGCTTCCACTACCTGCGAGTAAGTAGGTGGATTAAATCAGTGTTCTCCCCCACCGTGGCTCAGGAAACTCTAGGGTATAGTGGAAGCGCATTAAGAGTCCAGAACGTTTTATTTACTTAAATTTTTAAGATTTTATTTTAAAAGCTCCAGTAAAAGCTGCTGCACACACTTATATGTGTTATATGCCAAACGTGTTAGAGATCACTGATGTATTACTAGATTCTCTGCCAGGTTAGCTCATTTTGGAGAAGACTTTTGAACAAAGCCTCTCTTCCTACTCACTTAAAAGAGGAGTATGAAGCTTTTTCCTGGCGAGCTGTTTTAAATAAGCCACTAAAATCCAGATTCAAGGACAGGGGCACTGCCTCTGAACAAGGAGGAATGTGAAAAATGTGCACGTGTGCTTTCAACTACCACTACCGTGTCACTGCTTATCTGTGTGAATCCTGCTGTGTAAGCAACTACAATACTAAATTAGATCCTGTGCAACTGTCATATATAACCCCCAACTAAAGTTTTTAATTCATCGAGTTTTTCTCTTTGGCTGATATATATACATATATAAGGGTCTGCTACTAAAAAACCACTGGACTAAATCTCCAGGGTTTTGCATGTATGTTATGGGGAGGAGGTACTGAGAGATTCTCCCTCAGGCTTTCGTTTGTTTTTTTAGAACGTACTGTGGATTGAGCCCAGGGCCTTGTATGTGGGAGGCAGGCGCTCAACCACTTGAGCTACATCTGCTCTCTAAGGTTCTGTTCTAGAGGCAAAGAGCTCCTCTGAGGTCACTATAAATTCTCAACGGTTTAAAATCCTTTAGAATTTAGCAACCAATCTGCCACCAATGGCAGACCTTTCCTCATTCACTCTGATCGAGCATGGATTTCAGCTTTCCTCGGGGCTCGTTGCCCCTGACATGCTCCCTAACAGGCTGGGAGCTCGAGGGGACAGGGGACATGGTGGCCTTGTCCCCGAACGCCAGTGGCTGGAACATTAGCTGAGGGCCTGGCACCGGGATGTGTGTGGAGACTGTTCCTCTCTCTCCTGAACCCTCCGAGCTGCCCTCTTCTGATCCCCTCGAGAGGCAGCACGCAGAGCTGGAAGTCAGGAATCTTGGGGATTCTTTTCTCTTCTCTACTTGTGAGTCGTCTGTAGCTTCAGGCTTCAGGCAAAACTCATCCATTCCACAGCTTTCTCGTTTGCTAAAAGGATTAAAATGACCTATCCCAAACTCACAGCGCTTGTGAAAAGGCTAAAACAACTCCATGGATGCCAGAGCAGTCCTCAATTTTAAACTAAGCGCTCACGCTTGGGTGATTCTTATCCACTTTGCTTTGATTTCGGCCAAAGGGGTTAGACACTCATCCTGCAGACAGGAGACTGGATTCAGGTAGGAACTCCCGCCCACCTCATTCCTCAACCACAGACCTCCTCGTTGGTCCCTCCTCGTTGGTCCCTCGTAAGCATTCCGTTCCGGCCAGGTAGGGCTGCCCCCACCTGCTCAGGCACCACCCCTCAGTCCTCCTGATCCCCGCTTCCCTGCAGTGCTCACTCCCCTTCCAGAACCTTGCAAGTCGGCCAAGACCAAACCCCCACCTTCCCCACCACCTCCCGTGGCCTGAGCCTGCCGTACCCTCTCCGGTACATCTCCAGCTCTTAGTTTCCCCTGCCTGCTGCTCGTCGGCCTGCGCACTGCAGCTCCCGTGCTCGGGGATCTCTTTTGAGGGTTCCTGGCCGCCCCACTGGACTGGGAGCCTCTGGGCCCCTCGAGAGCATGTGACGTCGTCTCAGACGCTGATGAGCTTGGTGGCCGAGGCCCTTGGGGGAGGACGAACCAGGCTCCTCTCTCGGCATGAAGTGCCCTTGGCCCCCAAACACAGGCTGCCGCCCCTCCCGGAGCCCGTCAAGGAGGACGGCGCTGTGCAGACTGGCCCCTGCTTTTGCGGCCTGGGCCTTGGGAGGGAGTACATGTGCTTCCCCCCCTCGTGTCCTCCCCTTGTCCTTGACCCTCTGGCTTCCGCCTGCCCCATTTTCCCCATCCCCCTTGCCCAGGGCTGGTGCTTCATAAAGAACAAACAGCTCTGGGGGCCCGACACAGCCTTTAATTCCAAGCAGAGCCCCCCCCGCCCCCCCCCCCCCAGCATCACACACACCGCGGGACCGGCTGCCAGAGTCTGGGCAGGAACGAAACCCAGACCTGGGCAAAAAATATATATATAATTATATACACGTATGGATCTGTCGAGAAGAGAAGCTGGGAGTGTCAGTACGGCGGGCAGAGGGTCGGGGGAGGAAAGCGGCTGGTGGGGGGGGGCGCCCCAATAAATTACATTCTTCAGAGAGTGTAGTGTGGGGTGCAAGGGTATGGGTGGGTCTGGGAGCCAGAACGCCCGGAGATGTCCCACCCAGGAAAAGCTGGAAGGCCTGGGCACCGGCCAGTGCCCGGGCTGGCCCTGCAGAAGGGCTCCAGCTGGCTGCCCGGACTGGCGGGGGCTGGGGGGTTGGGACAGGCCGCGTCTCCCCTCTGAGCCAGGGCTTCCGGGGAGGCCGTGGGGCCGGAGCGAGAGGCGTCAGAGCTTCCAAGCTTGGGGGTGGCAAGGAGGGGGCAGGACAAGCTAGAGGGCGCCCCTCCCTGCTGGCGCGCGGCACCCTGACCTGCACCTGCTCCAGCCAGAGAAGCAGGAGCGTCCTGGGTTCGGGGAAGCTGCGGAAAGTGGGGTGTGGAGGAGCGCGCTGGCACACACAGCGTCCTGGGGTTCCCCCTGCCTGGCTGCCTCCCACCCCCAGCCTCCTCCCTCCGGCAGGCCCCAGCCTCCTCCCTCCGGCAGGCCTGACGGCCACGCCCCGCCTGCGTGCCCCCATCCTCTTCTAGGGGCGTCCCGGGGTGCGTGAGGGGCAGGAAGAGGGGGCACAACACTAGCTCTGGGTGTGGCGGAGCACGGGCTGGCTTTGCCCTGGACAGCGAGAACCAGGGGAGAGAGAAGGCAGGCCCCCGGGCTCCTCTTGGGGGAGAAAGTCCGTGTTCCTCGACCCCAGGGCGGGGCAGAGGACTTGGCCTCCCCTCTACCAGGGGGACAGAGCTAGCCCCCCCTTGCCTTCCCCCACTGCCCCACCAGGCGACTGCCCCCAGGCCCCCAGGGAGAAAGGATGCATGGGGATCTCGTGACCCCAGCTCCAGGGCCCCGAAGCAGCGCGGTGCGGGGGTCCGTCACGGAGCGGGGGGCCGTCAGAAGAGAGAGGCCTTTTTCTTGAGCTCGTTGCGCTTCCACAGAGCCAGCTTGCCGAACTCTTCGGGGGACATGGAAAACACTCTGGAGAAGTCCTCGGCCGACAGGTGTCTCTGGAAGGGGGGAGTAGCCAGAGGCCAGCTTAGGGGCAAAGAGGCCCTGGCGGCTGTGCTGGGGACCCTCAGACAGGGGGGGCCTCAGGCCTGCGCCCCCAGCCGGGGGACCGTGCACCCCGAGAGCCTCTTGACGCCCCCGCATACCTCCAGCCGCATCCGGTCCACGCCTGGAGGCAACTTGCTTCGTCCTTTGTTGGTCACCACCAGCATCTCATAGGGATAGATCTGGGGGGGTGCGGGAGGGAGGCCGTCTCAGGCTCGCGCGCTCCCCCATCACCCCCTCCACTCCCGAGGCCCTCTCGTCACCCTGCAGGGCTCATGCCAACTGGCCACCCCTCTGCCCCAACCGCTGCTGCCCGCCCCCATCCTCAGCGCCAGGGGGTCCCGCGGCACACTCAAGTGCCACGGCCCCCCCCAGCCTCCACCCGCTCTGGGTGCCGGCGTCGGCTCTTCGCCCACCAGCTCGGCCCCCTGCCCGCCCCCGGCCCTGGCCCCTGCCCCTCACCTTCTGCTCCAGCACACAGGGCAGGGAGTTGCCCCGGTCCATCCTCCCCCTCTGGCCCTCTCCGTTCTGGGGAGACCAAAGCCGCAGTGAGCCAGAGCGGGGCAGGGAGACCTGCCCGGCCTTACCCTGGGCGTCCCGTGGCTTCCCCGGACAACTCCGTGGCCCCATGTCCCCTCCCCCGACACGGCCAGGGGGGCGGCCCTGGCTTCCGGTGCTCCCCTCCGGGGAGCACTCACCTGAAGGCCTGCAGAAAGAGAAGGGCCACTGCTCAGAGGCGGCTCAGGGTCAGAGGCCTCCCGACCTCCTCCCTGCCCCGCCTCCCGCACCTGCAGCTGTACCCCGAGCCCAGGCCGCCCCCTGAGCCTGCTCAGGCCTCCTCCCCAGCCCCCCGGCATTGCCCGCCGGCTTCTCACCCGGGCTGCTGGCCTCGCTCCCCGATGGGCTGAAGTCTGTGGACTGGAGCTAGAGAGGGGGGGAAGGGGTGTAGTTCCCATCTTTTCCCTGTAACTCAAGGTCTCCCCGTCCCACCCCTGGATGCCCAGGCAGGTGTCCCATAGGCACACTCCTCCCACACAGTCTGCAATCTCTGGTCCGCGGACCTTACCCGGCTCAGGGTGGTTTTGCCATAGGCGGGGAGAGAAGAGGACTTGGAGGTTCCTGGGTGCAAGGCTGGAAGAGAGCAAGAGCCCTGGGTTCAGCGCCTTGGCCCCGATAACCATCCCTGACAGGGCTCCCTCCTGGACCTTCCCCTGCCACACTGAAGTTGGGGGGAGCCTGGGGGGTCCCCCGTTGGCTTCCAGCTCCTCCCATCACTTTCCACAAGTGACACAGCGCTGGCCATCTGCATTGTCCAGATCGCCGTCCCTCTCTTCTTGAACTAGAAATGCACCAAAAGGACATTCGGGCCAAATGCTTGAGCCTTAAAATCGATATTCAGTCAAAGCTGAGGCTGAAACCAACTATCACCATCAGGGAATGAACCGCTGGGAGACAAAAACCTAAAATCTTATCAAAATAATTGACTGCAATTTTACCATGAACGTTGTTAGCAGTCAAATTTGAAACGCTTGCCATTATAATACAGAAAGAATAATTTTCTCAGCATTGTCGGCTGCTGGATTGCATCTGCAGTCACTATCCTTTACCTTGCAGTATTCGATGTCACTTTCAATTCGTACATTTAATGATCTCACTCAATTTTTAAATACTATAGGTAAGACTTCAAGGAAATTTGTTTTCAGTAATATGTTTTCCTAGAAAGAATTTTATACCTAAGGGCTTTAGCTTGGGCAGCTCTCAAAAAATTCTTCATCTCCAGTTACTAGAAATGGCTGGCATTCTGTAGTAATCATTTAGACAAACATTTTTGTTTCAATGTTTAGCCTCCATAGATTCAAAACCGTAAGGAACAGTATTAAACAGTCTTACAAAAATGTTGTTTGATGAATGAGAACAAAATGTTTGAGGGACCTCATTTTCGTCAATACTTGTTTTTGTACAAAGAATTATCAACATTCACAGTTACCATTCATTATTGAAGCATTTCACTCTTGTGATAATAAACATACATTTACACCAACTGGTAGAATTTTTAAAAAAGATTTATTTATTTCTCCCCCTCTCCTCATTGTTTGTGCTCGCTCTCTGCTCTCTGTGTCTGTTAGTTGTGCGCTCTCTGTGTCTGCTTGTCTTCTTTTTAGGAGGCACTGGGAACTGAGTTCAAGACCTCCCATGTGGGAGGGAGGCACCCAATTGCTTAAGCCACTTCTGTTCCCTGCTTGTTGGGTCTCTCATTGTGTTTCCTCGTTCAACTTGTTGCGTCAGCTCGTTGCACCAGCCCATCACGTCAGCTTGCTGTCTTGCTCATCTTCTTTAGGAGACACTGGGAAACGAACCCGGGTCCTCCCATGCAGTAGGCAGGCACCCAACTGCTTGAGCCACATTTGCTTCCCTGACTGATGGAATTTTAACCTGCAAAGCACTTAAGAAAATGTTTATTCCAAATTACTTCTAAAATGATGTCTTGTGTTTGAAGGGGACTCCTCCAGTATTACTACTGAACAGAAGGCTGATGATGACAATTTGTTCATAGTTCTGCAGTTGTTAAGTTTGATGAGATATGATAGTAACCCACACGATCACATGACCATTGATCAACACAAGTTAAGAGAGGCCAGAAATAAGGCTAAGGCTATTCGGCTATTCCAGTTTACAAGGCCCAAAGGAAGTGAGAGCAGATTCTGGCAGAACACCAGAAACTGGGTCCACCCTTCAGAGCAGCTCTAGACGACCTCCTTCTTCAACCTTTACTATTTATTCTACACTCACGGCCTCTAAGAAGCCTTTCATAGCCATTCCCACCCATACGAAGTTTACTGGGAGCTGTCGGTGACAAGGTGGATGGCCTAGCCACGTATTCAAGTCACAGCGCCTTGAATCCCCCAAATCAAGGGGTCTCCAGCCCCGCTCCACATCAGGGAACCCTTTCAAATGGCCACACCCTGAATCTTGTCACCCGCAGCTGCTTTACCCCTGAAATTGTAAGCCCAATATTCTGCTGTTTAATTTTTGTTGTTTTCCTTATTTTTTTCTTTTTTTGTTATTGCTTTTGTTTCTGATTTCCCACTTTGTGAGCATGCCTTCTCTGTTTGTAGCCTTCCCCAACCTTCAATCCCACACCCATCTCATGGAGATCTCCAGTTTCTTCATCGTCATCAGAAGCCAGCTGAGCATATGCCTTCTTCTCCCCAGGAGGCCTCATAGGGTCTTGACCTTGGCTGTGTCAAGGTCGTGGAGCTTCTTCACAGCCGATTTGATCTGCTGCTTGTTGGCCTTGACGTCCACATGAGCACAAGTGCGCTGTCGTCTTCGCTCTCCTCGGGTGACCCAGGGGTTGGGGGTCCCGATGAGGGCACAGGGGTCAAGCTTCTGTGCTCTTCCGAGGATGCTGGGGCTCTCTCCCGAGAAGCAGCGTCCCGGGCGGCCGGCAGGTGGGAGGGGTGCCCACCCGCTTTGTGTGTGTGTGCGTGGCTGGGGACGCCTTTCAGCAGGCCGTCCTGGCTTTCAGAGCCTTGGATTTGGCTTTGGGAGGGCCGGGGGCTTCCTTTTGCTCTCGCTGCTGTCTTCCGAAAGGGCGAGCCCTCCACTTCTTGGCCCCACCAACTCCCCCGGGTTTCCAGACCTCCTCGGCTCCCCCCCTGTGGCTGCTTCTACAGACCCCCACTCGGGCCTCTGCGGCGCTGCCCGCCCCCCGGGGCCTCGGCACTTCCTCACGGAACCCCGACCCCGATCAACCCAGCACCTCCCTTCCTGCCCCAGCCGCCGAGTGGGGCTGGAAATAAGACGCTCAGCCACGCTGACCGGCGTCACCCCCGCCAGGCCGGCCCGCGGTCCTTGCCCTCTCCCTCCAGGGGCTATTCAGACCCTCGCCAGCCTCGCCAAGCTTCCCCTCACCCTCGGCAGACACCCCAACCCCTAACCTGGCCTGCTCCCCAGAGAAGAGGGCGTCCCCCCGCCCCCCGGAAGCCAGCCTCCCCACCCGAAGCACCAGCCCCTCCCACCAGCTCTCCAGCTGGCATTTGCCCCCGCTGTTTTTGCTGTCCGTGTCCACTTGCTCTGTGATCTTCTGTATCTATTTCTCTTTTGTCTTCTCGTTTTTCTCCTCTAGGATTCACCGGGATTCAATCCTGGGGACCTCTGACGTGGAGAGAGGTTCCCTGTGAGCTGCGCCACCTCGGTTCCTGGTCTCTGCTGCACCAGCCTTGACTCTCCCCCTCGTCTCTCTTTGGTTGCGTGATCATCTTGCTGCGTGACTCACTCGCACGGGCACTCGGCTCGCCGCTCAGGCTTGCTCTTGTTTCACCAGGAGGGATCGGACCCGGGTCCTCCCATACGGTAGGCGGAAGCCCTATGCCTCGAGCCACGTCCGCTTCCCTCCGGCTGCATCTTAAATGGGAGTGTTCTCCAAGGGTCAACCCTGGGTGCCTTGCTTCCCCTCCCTTCTCTTTCTGCACCCTCTCCTTTTTTCTCACGGCTTTACTAATACACACGAGCGGGAGACCCTTTGGAGGCCTGACTCTCTGGAGCTTCCCACTCGGCCCATCAGCTCCCAGCCTCGCGTCCTCCGCGGTGCACTTCCAACCTGCGTGTCGGAAACGAGGCTCCGCTTCCCTCCCCAGACCTGCCTCTCATGACTTCAGTTCCAGGTTCGTCCCCACCCAGTCACCCACGACAAAAACCCCAACGCCGCGCTCCCTCCTCCCGCGGCCAGTCGGCCTCCAGGCCCGGTGAATTCTATCTCCTGTCCATTGCTCACACCCTTCCCCAGACAGTGACGAGGTGTGGCGGACTTTCCAAAGACGACCCTACAATGCCCCCTCCCCTCTGGCGGGCCTTCTGCACTGCGACTGTGTTGCTCCTCTCATCAGAAGTTAGTTTATTTCCCCGCCCCTTGCACCTGGGCTGGCCTGGTGACTTGCTCTGACGGGTGGAACGTGGCGTCTGAGGTTGGCTTGACGGGGCCGGGAGCTTCCACCTTTGCATCCAGGAGTGACTCCCCCTTGGAGCCCAGCACCATGCCCCAAGGAAGCCCGGGCCAGCACCCGAACGGCGAGAGGCACGGCTCAAAGCCCGGGCCACGCGTCTCTCTGGCCTCGTGTCCCACACTCCACGCTGCTCCTAGGGGCTCACCAGGCAGGCGGGGGTGGCCCGCGTTCTCTGGCCAGTAGCCAGAGAACCTTCTCCCCACTTCTTTACCGGGCACCCCCAACCCTGACCCCAACCCCAGGCCCTGCCACCACACTCTCCCAACACCCACTGTACCCTTCGACCACGATGCTCGCGCATGGTACCGAAACCCCAGCTCCATGTCCACTTTCCCCACTGCCTGTAAGCCACTCGAGGGTAAGGTCTATAATGACTGTCCAGCAGGGTGCCCAGCACGTGGCAGACATGCAGTAAGTAAATCAACCACAGGTGCTAATTCTGCTTTAGGGGATACTATCTTTTACCACTAACGTGAAGGTCTGATGTCCTTGCTCTAGGGAAGGCAGGGCCCGAGCCAGGGACCACTTCCTACGGCTTTCACAGGCTCACAGTATCCCCGTGCCGGGCATACGCTCCATGCACTACTGGCCAGTGGGTCCTGGCCCCGGGGTCTGGCCAGGGGATTTCCGGTCCCTCCGTGGCACTCACAGGCATGGAAGGGCGTCCGGTCAGGCAGGGAGCGGGTTTTCCTCCGGATGGGCAGTGACTTTTCCATCTCTTCCTTCAAGATCATCTTTCCCAAGTTGGAGGTAACCTGGGGAGGGAGGAGGAGGGAAGGCTCTGAGATGTGTCTCTTCCCCTAAGGGTTCAGGCCGGGCATTCTGCAGGCGGCGCGCGGGCTGCCGGGGGCAGATCTTCCCAGGTGGCTGGTCCGCGCCTCTCGCTCTCGTCCGATGTGTGGCTACCACGCTGGGCTTGGACGCCCTTGCGAGCAAAGCGTCAGGGCTGCCGAGTGGAACCGCCCAGGGCACCCACCCCAGGCCCTGCTGCCCGGGCCCAGGCCAATGCCGCCTAAGCAGCCTTCCCAGGACCCTCAGCACTGTCCTCTCCCCTTGAAACCAGGAGCCCACTCTCTCCTCCATCCTCTTCCTGAGAACTGCCTCGCCTGCCTCGCCTGCTCCTGGGGGCACCGCCCTTTTCTGCGCCTGTGACCCTGACCTCAAATTGTTTGCTCCCGAAAGCAGCATCACGGCCAGGTAGCCCTTCCAAAGCAGCAGCCTGAAATCCGTTCCAACAAGGACACTTTTCTGGGCTGATCGCATTTGGTTAGCTCCCCGAGAGGACCTGCGGTGGGCGGGCAGAGAGCGGCTACCTTACTGAGTTCCTCTTTCTGACGCTCCCTGAGAGCCTTCATCTCCTCTCCGGAATCATCGTCTTCCTCTTCCTCCTCTTCCTCAGCCCCTCGCCGCGACGCCTTCCGCTTCCTCCATTCGGTCTCTAGGAAACACAGGTGAAAGCGCGCCTGTCGGCCGATCCAACAGTCGCTCAGCGAGTATTTATCGAGCACTGGTTGGAGCCGGTGGAGCTCGGTGCTTTGAGCACCTGCTTCCCATGTACAAGGTCCCGGGTTTAATCCCCGGTATCTCCTACAAAATAACAACAACAATCATCAAGTCCTGGCTTTGTGCACAGCCCTGGGCTCAACTTGAAAGAGCACACTACAGAGTATAAAAATAAACACATAAAATGGCTATTTCCTAGCCTGGCAGCAGAGCTACGTAAGCAACACACACAGGACTTCAATTCACCGTCACCCAGCCCTCATCTCATTCATCCTTCTCTCTCCCAGAGCTCCTGCCACAAAGACTGCTGCGCAGTGGGAGCTGGAAGAATGAATGTTGAGTGGATCCAATGAATGAACACAAGTGAACGGATGCCTAGCAAATAAGGCTCCTCGTACCGAGAGCTCTAAGGATGTAGGGAGGGAAAGACCTCCAGGAGCTGGGGGAGCAGAGCCTGCAGGGCTTCCGGAAGGCAGAACAAAGCACCAGGGGACACTGCTGGGTTGGGTGGGCTCGTGGGGGCTGCAGCAGACACCGGGACGGGGGGCAGGGAGGAGCCTCCCGCCCTCCACCTCCCCATGCTGTCGCCTACCCACGACGGCCAGCGACGGGGGGCAGGGCCAGTAGTCGGTTTCGATCTTGGCGGGCTGGTTGGGGTCTGGGGGCTGCGCCGCAGGGAACTTGGATGACTCGATGATGAGGTCCTCCATGAGGTGCTTGCTCTGGGGGCTTCCTCCCATGGACTCTGTGAGCAGATGACAGAGTCAACGCCCGGCCCCCCACCCCTGAGGCTCGACCCCCAGCTCCCTCTCTTCTCCTGCCTGAGCACGGCGGAGGGTGCCGATGTCAACGCACCCGAACCCTCACCTCTCTGCTTGTAGATGGGTGGCTTCTTGTAAATGTTGGAATCCGGGCGCGTGGTCTCTGAGGAAGCAAGAGCAGATGAGGAGGATATTTTGGGAGCGGGGCTAGGGGAGGGGGGGTCTGGGTCTGCGAAGAGAATGCAGACAAATGGGAGAAGGAAGGAAACCCACTGGCTCCTGCCAAGAGCCGAGGCTGAGCGGGAGTTCCTGGATCTGTCCCTCAGCGGGCTGGGGTCTTCTGCCCTTCATTGGCTGAGCGAGAACAAAGAAGTGACGGGGCCCACGGGCTGGGGGCGCTCGGCCTGGGAAGCTCAGGATGGGGGTGGCCAGTGCTGGGCTGAGCACAGAGGACGAGAGTGGAAGGCTTTGGGTTCTTGAAGGCTGATAGAAACACGTACCAGGATGGTGGAAGTGGGGCAGGCTGGTCCGGGGCGTCCCAGTGGTTCTCGGGGTCGACGCCTGAGAGATGATTCCAGGGGATCGACTCTCGGCCCACACCTGCAGGGCAGAAGTCTAGCTCACCGCAGCTCCCAGGTCCCCGCCTCCTCGCCAGCCCACGGGTAGACGGCCTCCCCTCACTCATCCTCCCACCTGGCAGCCCACCTGCCCTAATCCCAGGGCACCGTTATGGCCGAGGCCAGCAGCCAAAGACTGGGTCTACGGGGGGCCGCCTGGTCCAGGGGGAAGGAGCTAAGTAAGTTTCTGAATCAGACAGATAGATGGACCCGAAGCTGGCCATGGACTGGACAACGTCTGACCCACACCTTGACCCAGAGAAGTCCCTGGGTGGCCCACTCTGCCACCCCCAGGTCCTGCTGTTGAAGCTCTGTCTGGACATCTGGGGGTCCATCCGAGCAGGGCTGGGAGAGCTACCGGGTGCACTCACCTCGGGGGATGGTGGGGGGGAAGTGGATTTGGGTGACAGGGAACGCTGTGAGTGGAGAGAAGGCACGAGAGAGGGGTTAACCCTTCACCCCTAGAGCCCCAGAGGGGCTACTTCACCCCCCACACCCCCAACTTCCACGCCCATCCCTGGCCCATTGCTGGCCCCCTCTTCTCGCTCAGATCTTTGTTAATTCTCAGAGCCAGGCTTCCTCTTCCTTCCCAGTCGTCTCCAAGACATGAAGGAGCACACAGGTCTTGGAAGGGGAGACCTACTGAAGAGCGGCAAGGCCAGTCCTCAGGGCCCGACAACTGCGGGAGGGACAAATCAGCAAAACGGGCCAGGGTGACGTTGCAGCTGCCCGGCCAGGTGTGGGAGTGTTCCCACAGTCCGGCCCTCGCCCTACTCCAGCCACAACACGGGCCCCTTCCTTGAATGCTGGCCTGGAAGTATCCGCCTATGGCTCATCTCCAGCACCGTCACGGCCTTGTGAGGTGCACAGGCAGATCAGAAGGTCCACCCCGCTAGGACTCGGCCTCCAAGTTGAGTGCTCCTGGGCTCTCCCCACAGCGTTTTCTCTTATCCTCCTACTACCCCCCTTTTCCCCAAGGACTCCTGCTGCTGCCATTCCAGCGCGGCCTTCCCTTCTCCCCAAGCCCCCACACTCCAGCCGGGAGCCACAAACACTTGGTGACTGGTTGGCAACTGGGGGTTCAGGGCACGCCCCCCTTTCTCGCGTGGCTGGGTCTGGCTTCCAGGAAGTAAAGCTCGAGAAGGGTCATGTCCACCCCGGCCACAGCTGGGCCACCCCGTCCGGGAGAACACCGCCCCCCCTCCGCCTTGGCTGGGCCAGCCCGCCCAGGAGAAGCCCCGCCCTCCTCACCTCCCGGCTCCGGGGCAGCTCCACGTGGTCCAGGAGGGAGTAGGTGAAGTGGGGCTCGTAGATCATGAGGTCAGGCCGCTCGATGTCCAGGATGGCCTTGTCCTTGGGGATGGCAGCCAGGTCCTTGTAGCCCAGGACCTGATTGTCCATCTTGGCCTGAAGGGAAACGGGGCCATGGAACGGCGGCGCCCAAATGCGGGCGCCACGAGCACACTTATTAGGGCGCGCTGGCAGCCGGTCCAAGACGTCAGCTCTTGGAAGCGACTGTCCGGGGTGTAGACGGTCACCTCGGAAAGACGACAGCCCTTCACCTAGCGCCTCGGGAGGAGGAGGGGAACGTGGGGGCACCTCCGGGGTTTCGGGGTCTCGCTCCCTTCCAGCACAGTCAGGACCGTCAGCCGGGAGGCTCAGCGCCAAGGGCCCCGCCAGCGCGGGGGCGCCCCCAACCCCACCCTCCTCCCAGACTGAGGGTGCTGGCGGCGGGGGGAGGGGGCTACTCACCACGATGCTGGAGGGAGAGCCAGGCACACTGGAGTCTCGGGAGGAGCTCACGCTCCCGGGGGAGGTAAGTGGCTGCTGGGGAGAGCGAGAGGGCGCGCGGGTGGGTGGGGCGGTGGGTGCCGGGGCAGGCGGCGGCTCGGGCTGGGGGGGGGGCGGCTTTCCTGGCCTCGGGGGTGGGGCCGGGCTGCTGCGCTGCGCACCGCCACGAGGGGGCACCGTCGACCCCGCACCCCGGCCCCAGACGACCCCCCTGCCCGGCGCGGGCGCGCCCCCCACCAGCACACCTTCTGCAGCCGTTCCATGCAGCAGGGCGCTCGCCGGCCGGGTCACTTGCGGGGCCCTGCGTGGAGGGGGGAGAGGACAGGGCTCAGGCGCGGGCCAGCGCCAGGGCCGGCGAAGGCAGAAGGGCCTTACCGCGCGCCGGCGCGTCCTCAGCCCGCGGTCCCCCTCCAGGCGCCCGAGCGAGTGGAGAGCCTGGAAGGAGAAAGGGAAGGGGCAGGTGCCGGCAGGGCTCCTCGGCTCGCCCGGGCCAGGGCGGAAGGCGCCGAGGACGTTCTGGGGCTCAGGCTTTCCATTCGCTCAGCCCCGGAGACGAGTGTGCGCGCCGGCCCGGGAGGCGGGAAGGCCGAGGGGCTGCACTTGCTGTCGAGCCATTGTTCTCGGGCTCCGAAGGAAATGACGGCAGGCCCAGCGGCTTCCCGCCCGGCCTCCACATCCCCTGCTCTGTCCACCTGCCCTGCCCAGGCTTCCAGGGCCTCCCGCTCCTCTAGCCACCGCCCGTTCTGCCACCTCTCCCGGATCCTTTCGGGCACAGAGTCCCGCTGTGAGAGGGGAGGCAGGGGCAGTTAGTTGAAGGAGCAGAGCTGGTGGGAAGCGGCCAGGTCCTTGGCGGGCAGCTGCCGGCCCCCTCCTTGGTCTCGAGTTCCACCCACGGTCGAGAAGGCAGACGGGGCTCCCACCCTCCGGGAAGAGCACTGGCACTTGCAGGCACTGGATAAAGCCTCCTTCGGGCCGCCCCACTCCCCAGCCGTCTTCGCTGAAAGCACCTGCTGCGCCCGTCTGAAGTGCCACTACACAGCACCGTCACCGCCTCGTGGTTCAGATGAAGCCAGCGGGCCGCGTGGCTCGCCTGCTCCCAGGAAGTCGGGTCCTGCTTGCCTGGTAGACTGTGAGTTCCGGGGTGGGGGGCACAGCCCTTGCCTGCTTCTCTGTAACTCCCTTAGCATATCCCATCCTCCCCCCCACACACACCCCAGTCCTCTCACAATCACGCCGGACACATGGGCATTTGCTGGCGGGGACGGCGGGGGCGGCGGGGGCAGCCGGGCTGCCTTTCCTTCTCCTGGCAATGAGACATACAGGGAGGACAGCTGACTGGTGGCGACCGAAGGCACAGGTAGTGACTGGTTATGAGCGTGTCCAGCCATGAGACTGGCTCTGCCCCTCAGAAGCCTTGTGATCTTGGGCAAGTGACTTACCCTCTCTGTGCCTCCTCTGTAAAATGGAGAAGAATAATCACACCCATGTCACAGAGTTGCTCTGTGTATTATAAAATCTATTGTACGTCAAGTGATTAAAACATTATAAATTCTATGCAAAGCGTTGGCTGTTATTTCTAGCTCCTGACGGACTAACGCGAAGATGGCTCTTGGAAGACTACAGAGGCTCTTGGAAGACTGAGGTCACTTGCGTTCCCAATCTTATCGGGCCATTCTCCTGCTCACTGTCACTCACCACCGCCCACTAAAGCCACCTGCTCCCTCACTCCCTCGTCCCTCTTCTGCACCTGCTGTCCCACTACTCGCTGCCCACCTCCCTGCCTCGCAGAGCCCAGCCATTTTCAGGATCCATCTTCAGACCCCCTCCTCTGGGAGGCCTGTCTTCACTGATAAACTCTCCTTTGAATTCCAGGGACTTCAAAAGAGAACCACGCCACGTAGCCCTCGATGATCTACTGCATGACGTGGGAACATGTTTTTTTCCCCTAATCAGTCTGACTGCTCACTTCTGGAGGCTAACAATGACAAAAATAATAGTTATATTTTGAATGCTCATTCTATACTAGCACCTCATTCGATGAGGTACCGCACAGGGATTATTTGATTTTATCCCCACAACAACCCCATAAGGTAGGCCCGTTTTACAAATGAGGCAACCGAGGCTCAGACAGATTAAATAACTGATCTAGAGTCGTGCAGCTGAAAATGACCGTGGCTTCAGCTTTGGCCCTACACAGCACTGTGCCCCGTGCAGGGTGGATGGACTAGAATCTGCCTGATTTCTCAAGTTTTTTTTTGGAATTATAGACTCTTGGCATCTTCAAGACAAGACTCTGGCCATCAGAGTCACACTAGGTATTTGGTGACCATGGAGAGACCCCGTTCCTGAGCTGCCCCTCCTGGCATCTTAACCTTCACTTTGTAATACTCCTGTCTAGGTATCTGAAGACCAGAATAAACTGCATCACATATCCAAAGAGCCGCCAGCTCCCTCTCACTCCTCTCTCATCCTTACTTGTTAAGAGCCAGTGTCAAACCATCAACTTGGCTTAGCCCCCGAGGCAAATGCTTATCCATCCACCCACCCAGTCATGCATGGTTTTATCCGCTGATTCAACCAACACTCTCAGAGTTCCTAGTCTACAGGGAAAGCAGAGCCACGTCTGTGACGAGCACATGGAGAACAGAAAGACGAGTCCATGAAAGCTGGGCTGTCCTCTGGAACTACGACTCACGTAGAGATAACTCAGATGCAAAGCAGAACATCACATGTGCCAGGCAAGATAGTCTGAGGGACTGCGGGAGGTCCCAGGCGAGAAGGGGACTCCTCTTGAGTGCCAGGAGGGGAAAACAAAAAGAAGGTTCTTGGAGGAGGGGAGGTATTTGAGGTGGGCCTTGAAGGATGCCAGCTGGAGGTCGTGCAAATTTTGGAAAAGGGATTCTTGAAAGCATGAGTGAAGGAGGGGGCTCGGAAGCCCTGCACTGTCCGAGGGGCAGCAGATGGGACTGCCTCGCAGAGCTCAGAAGGTTGACTGAGGTTTGGGGAGGGAGGTTGGAGCCAGATTCTGGAGCCAATCTGAGGCCAGACTTAAGGGATTTAGATTGTATTCGGTGGACGACAGGGGAATGGATGGTTTAAAAGTGTTCATATATATATATTTTTTTAAGCAAAGAAGTGACATGATCCAAGCAATGCTTCAGGAAAATTAATCTGGTTGCAGCCCGGGGAATGGATTGGACGGAATGAGGCAGTTAACAGGGAGACCAGCCAAGGAGCTGCGGCAAAAGTTCAGGCAGGGGGTTATGACTTGGGCAGTGGTGGTGAGGATGGAAAGGGGCAAATGGGAGAGGTCTCAGAGGCAGGATGGGCAAAGCAGGCCGTGAGCTGGAGAGCCACCAGAGGCAGGGCAGTTCGTCAGCCCAGGAGGTGGGAGGAGGAAGGCAGGTGATGACTTCAGTTTCGGGCAGGCTGAGGTTGAGGTGGGTGCTGTAGGTGAACAGGTGGGACTGGCCAGGAGGAGCTGGAAAAGGAGCTTGGGTCAGGGCTGGAAATGGAGATTTGGGAGCCATTTGCCTAGAGGTGGCAGTTAGAACATCAGATTGCCCAGGGAAAAAAGATAGTCAAAAACGAATCGTGTGAAATTCTCAGGGGACTGGGAGAAAGAAATAGAACACAGTCAAAAAGGAAGGAAAGGGAAGCGGATGTGGCTCAAGTGATTGAGCTCCTACCTATCACATGGGAGGTCCAGGTTCAGTTTCTGGTGCCTCCTAAAGAAGATGAGCAAAACAGCGAGGTGACACAATGGGCTGGCATGTGAGCTGATGCATCAAGATGACACAACAAGTGACACAAGGAGGAAAACATAATGAAAGACACAACAAAGCAGAGAGCAGGGGTGGCTCAAGCGATTCAGTGCCTCCCTCCCACATGAGATATCTCGGGTTCTGTTCACGGTGCCTCCTGAAAAAGACCAGCACACAACAAAGAGCAAATGCAAACAATGATGGGGTGGGGAGAAATAAATAAATAAAATAAATCTTACCCCCAAAAAAGTGTTCAATAAATATTTGGAGAGAGGATGGGAGGAAGGAAGGACTAAGAGAGCAGGATGTCATGGAAACCAAGAGTCTGTTGTTGTAGAGAGGGAGAGAAGTGCCAAAAGAAGTGAGGTCCCTCCAGCTTGGATGGCAGGACATGGTGGCCTCTGAGAGCATTTTCCCAGAAATGGCCAAGCGTCACTGTTCCGGATGAGAGAGCACGAGGGCATGGCCATGTGGCACAGGCGGAGGGACGGGCACTTTCCCGAAGGAGAGTAACTTTGGAGGAAGCAAGGCCAAGGGCAGGTTTTTAAGCATGTTTAGGTAGCATAGAGGGAATGGTAGGGAATGGTAGAGAGCAAGAGCTGAAGCTGCAGGAGCAGGGAGCACTGCAGGATTAGATTTGGAAAGAAAGCACACGCCTCTCCCGAGGGAGAGAGAAGGCAGAGAAGTTAGGAAATGGACAGGGGCGTTTAGAGAGGCTCTCTGGGGAGCTTGTGACCTATGTGGGCCTGGCAGGTGGGTTAGGGCTGAGACTGGAAGTAAAACAGGTTTGCAGTGAAGCCCGGGGGGCCGAGCACAGCAGCACTGCAGAGGGGCCGGGGAGCACGGAGAGCTTCCCAGTGGCCTGGGGCCTCGGCTCAGCCCTGCAGCCGTCCCCGGGAACACCACTTTGGGGGTTACAGAGTGGGGCGTGTGGTAACTGCCCAGCCAAGCCAGGAGTCAGGGGGTACAGGGCGGGGAGGGCCCTATGAGCCCTGTCTCAGGGGCCACGGTCAGACAGAGACCCCCCCTCACAAAAACCTCGTTCCAAAACACCAACGCTCGCAGTGGCACCGCCGGCTTCTCCTTATAGGATTTCTACCTCGCTGCTGCTGGCGTTCCCGGGTTGTTTCCATTTAAACCTTCCCCCCAACCCGGTGAGCTGGGCCCTTATCTCCATTTTGTCAATGAGGAAATGGAGACTTAAACCGGACTGGATGCTGGGTCAAGGGCTCGCGACGTGGAATTCCAGCCTGGGTGGGCCTGACTTCCCAAACCTTAGCCCCATAGAAAACTCGGAGTCCCCCCGGGGTCCAGGCCACAGCCCCCTCCCCAGCCTGGGGTGTGAGAGCCGATACATCACTCCCATGGGGCACTAAGGACCGAAATGATGGGGAGGGGGTCATTTGCATCTCGACTTGGGGCCAGCCTTAAGGAATGACGTCTCTCCTGGTGACGTTTTAAGGCTGTGGCGGACCAATAGGAAAAATGTTTTGGGGAAGGGGAGTGTGTGTGAGTGTGAGAGAGATAGAGAGACAAAGAGACAGAGGGAGACTTCTTGGCTTCTCCCAAATGGCCCCGCGCAGGCATCTGCCTGCCCCACCCACGAGCACCCCGCCCCAGCTAGTTTCCTCACACATCAACACACGCGCTCTCGCCGCCGCCCGGCCCGACCCCACTCCCACCCGCGCACAGCCCCGGCCTTGCAGGTGCACTGCCTGCGACGGGGCAGCCACTGCGCACACTGAGACCAAAAGGGCAGGCTGCAGGCAGGAAGGGCGGGTGGAATGGAAGGAAAGGGAAGGGAGCGGGGCGGAAGGCAGCTCTAGGTGGTGGACGGGCCAGCTCAGTGGCCGTGCGAGGGCGGCAGGTTCTCATCCTTCCCCCGCCTCCCCGGCCGGGCTCCCCTGGCCCCGGGCTCCCCTGGCCCCGGCCTTATCTTAGCCACCAGCCCAGCCCCACCTCTCATCGCCATGGCAACTTGAGCCTCCCCCCGTTCCAGGGACGTGGGTGATAAGACCCGCCCACAGAGCTCTCCCAAGTTTGCACCCAAACAGGGCTCAGCGGACGGCACCGCAGCCTCAGGCCGCCCGTCCAGCCCCTCTCCTAAGGGGCCCACTGCTCGCCCTGTGCCAGGCACTGGGCTAGACCCTTTTCAGGGCGTCTCCAAACTTTGCACCAACCAGCAAGGTAGGCTGTTAGGGTCCTCGTCTTAGAGATGAGAAGATCGAGGCTGAGTGCTTGCCCGGGGCCACCCAGATGGCCAGAAGCCGAGCTGGGAATTCCTACCCGGCCAGCCCACGTCCCAGCCCATCAGCGCCTGGCGCTCGAGGGCCCCGAAGAGCCCACGGCAGGTTCCACTCGGAGCCCCCCGTGCTGCTCCTCCCCCGGGGGGCCCCCCGGATCCCTGCTGGCTGGGCGTGCAGGGGACTCGGTGCCTGCCGGCAGGGCCAGGCTGATGCCAGCTAGAGCAGGCGGCCCCCGGCGATGGGCCGGCAGGGTGGCAGGCCACTTTGTCCCTCTCTCTTTCTCCCCGGGGCCGTTGGCCGTGGGCCGGCCCTGCCCCTTCCCCTCCCTTTCTGCTTTCCCTTCCCTTTCTCTTTCCTCAACTTTTCTCCCTTTCCCTCTCTCCCCCTCCCGGCCCCACCCCCGCAGTTACTGTGGCAACAGCTCCGTGCCAGAAATAAAGGCAGGATCCAGCTAGGTCACCGGTTCCCAAAACAGCATCCCAGGGTGGGAGGGGAGGCGAGGGCAGGAGCCGGGCCAGCCACGCGGGGGAGGCGCCAGGCGCGCTCCCGCGGCCTCTGCGTGTGCGCGCCGGGGGAAGGCACGGGGCAGCCCCAGCAGTGCCCCTCCCGGGCGGGGGCCTTCACCCCAGGCCCGTTCCAAGGGCCAAGCTTAGCCGCTTCCTCCTCTCACTTTCTCCTTCCCTCCCACCCCATTTTTTAAAACCCCAGTTCTGTTACGGCTAGGGGTGTGGCTCTCCTGAGGCCGGGACTAAATAACACGCTCCTGCACTATAAAGACCAGGCGGTGGTGGGGGGATCCCTGAGCCCAGGCTGGGTCCCAGACTGAGGCTCCATCCTCACCCGTTCTCTCTCTTTTTAGGAGGTACCAGGGATTGAACCCCGAACCTCATGCGTGGGAGGCAGGCACTCAACCACGGAGCCACATCTGCACCCATCACCTGTTCTCTTGATAACCACAGGATGGGGGCCCCATGCTCTTCCCGCTTCCTACCCAAACAAACAAGCACACGCTCTTGGGGAGTGGATGTGGCTCTAGCGACTGAGCACCCGCCTCCCACAGGGGAAGTCCCGGGTTTGGTTCCCAGGGTCTCCTGAAAAAAAAACAAAAAACCAAAAAAAACAAATGAGCAAAATGAAGGAGGAAAAAAAACCAACCAAACAAACAGAAGCAGCTCAGGGAAGCAGATGTGGCTTGGAGATTGAGTGCCCTGCTTCCCACATAGAGACTCTGGGTTCAATCCCCCAGACTTAAAAAAAAAAAAAATTAGCACATACTCATCCCTCATCACCTTAGGCCTCTTGCTCACACCTGCCTGGACTTCCACGCCCTCTCTCTCTACACTCTCTCTGACTATTCTATACATGCCCTCAGCCCCTCCCGCAGCCCCTGCCTCTATTTACAGCTGGTCCTGCTCGCAGCTTGTAGTTCTGGCTCTACGAGGTGGATTGACAGTGCTGGGAGAAGGAAGGATCTTGCACCCCAAGTTCGGCACTGGAGGACACCCCCACTTACACATACACACGTGGGACTGCCAAGGAGGAGTTCCTACAGGCACCCACAGGTGGCCCCCTGCCCGCGGAGAGGCCCAGGGCGCTGAGAAGGGGCTACGTGTGCACCCGGCGCTTGGCTCGCGCACGCAGGCGAGCCCCACGCGGAAGCATGCTTGCAAAACCGGCCCACGGACGTGCACGGGGCAGACCGCGCAGGCCTGCTCCCGAGATGACGCCCCCGCTCTCCCAGAGCCGCCCACGACCCGCGGTCCTCGCTGACGCCGGCTCACACCCACCCGCCCGGCCGCACCTGGGCCCCCCCGTTCTTGCCCCCACCACGGGGCCGCTCCCGTGTCCGGCGCCTCCTCGGGGCCTCCGGGGTCCCCATGTCCCGAGCTCGACTGCCTTCCCTGTGCTCGCCCCCCTCCGGCCCCCCTGACTCTCCCACCCTGGCAGCACATTCCCGGGGGGAGGGAAATGGCAAGTGAGTCTCCGGGCGCCCGGCCTGCCGTTCGGAAGAGGGAGCAGCCAGGAGGGGGGAGGCAGGCCCCCCCAGGCTGCCTGCGTGTCCGCTGCGCCCCGGCAGCCACTCCGAGCCGGTCAGCAGCGAGCTGGGCCGCACTTGGCCTCGCCAGGGCCTGGGGGGAGCGCCTCAGACCCCCCTCCCTAAGAAGCAGGTTCCAAACCTGCAGCCCAGCCCCGGGATGAAGTCCCCACCCCCGAGGGTATTTTGGGGGGGGGGGGAGGCAGGCCACAGCTTCATTTTCCCATTATTCAGCAGAGCGGGAACAGCTCCCCTGGCTCACCCCGGCCCCCTGGGGGCCCATCAGCTTACTTCCTGGCCCAGGCAGCAGGGCCGAGCAGCCCAGGAAGGGGGACAGTGGGGGGCAGCTGTGATCCCTTGGGATCAGACCCCTTGACGCATCCCCCCCAATCAGAAGGAGCTCCAAGCAGATCAAACCCAGCTCGCCCCAGGATGGAGCCCATTCTCTCCCTGCGCCAGGGACCGTAGCTGATCCCTGCCAGCACCCTGCCTGTCTCCAGAGGGGAAGAAAGCAGGAGCCGCTGGCACCTACCTCTTCCCAGGTGGTGTGTGGCCTGACGCTCTGGGGTCCCCCGGCTGGGCAGGAAGCAGCTGCGCAGGCCCAGTTCCCCGGCCGCCGCTTTTCCTCAGGAGCCCAGCTAATAGCCTTCCAGGAACCCAGCCCTGCTCTCCCAGAGCACAAATAACACGGAAAAAAGCCGGCCCGGGTGGGTGGGGTGGGAGCGGCTCTCGGCCGCTTGGCGGTCTGGCCTCCTCCCTGGGCGCCCACCCCCCACCCCGGTTCTCAGGAGCCTCAGCCGCTCGCTCGGCCGCCCTGCCACTGGGGAGACCGCGTCTGGGAGGCGGGCGGGTGCCGGCTCCCCCCACGCGCGCTCCCTGCACCCACCCACCGCCAGCTGATAGCGTGTGGCCGGCGGGGCAGGGCGTGTGTGGGTGCATGCTCGGCCACCTCGGCTCTGCAGCAGCTCGAGCCCTTTCAGAGCAGGCGAGCCCCAGCCGGTATCATGACGAAGCAGAATCGCTAGCGCGGTCCCCACCCCACCCGGCCTGCAGGGCTCCCGCCGGCGCGCACAGGCCCCCCCAGCCGCCTCTGGAGCAGCCAGACCGCCGGGTCGTTTGGGGCAGTGGCAGTGGGGGCTCGCCTGGTCCCCGAGGGCTGGCAGTGCCTGGTTTCTCCGCGCACCTGCATCTCCACCCCTTCCATGCCGGCCCCGGAACCTCAGCAGAATCAGGCCTCTAGGGGCCCAGAGTGCTGGAGGGTGGCGGCAGAGGACTAGAACCGGTCCCCCAAGCATTAACCCTCTCCTGGAGGGTGGGAAACCCGGTTTTCAGTCCAGGAGACTCAGGCTGGCCAGTTCAGTAAGCTGAATCCCCTGGGAATTGGCGCAGAGCAAAGAGGACCCCGTTTTTTTGCCAGGGTGGCTTCCTTAGAAGGACATTTCCTTCCAGGTGATCCCATTCCAGTGCAGGAATTTACAGGGCTGCGGATTCCCTATTCCTGGGAAAACCTCAGCCACCGCCCCCTGCCCTGGTCACCGGCCTTTCCATTTCCTCTGGGCTCAGGGCAGAGCTCTGGCTCTGCCTGTGCCCCGCCTGGGGGCTGGGGTGGGGGCTGCGGGGTTGAACCTGCCTGGGCTGCTGCCCCCACCCTGCCCCAGCCCCCCACCTCCTAGGCAGACTTGCCTACCTAGGCAGCCTTGCTGTTGCCCCGGCAACCACGGCCCACAGCCGGTCAGGTCAGCTGACGGTGTCAGCTGCTGGGGGGGGGAGTCTAGAACGTGGTGGGGGGGACTCTGGTACGTGAGCAGCAGATCACCAGCAGGTGTACTGAGGTGGGCAGGGGCAGTGTGCCCCCAGGCTGTCTTCCTCAAAGAGAGGAGGACAGGAGGGGACAGGTAGGGACAGGAGGGGAAGGGCAGGTCTGGGGTAGTGGAGGACAGAAGAACGTGGGCTGCAGAAAACAAGGGGAAATCAAGGCAGGCGGCAGAAAGGCGGGGGAAGGGCAGAGGGAATCCGGGCTCGGCTGGTGGGGTTGGGGGGGAGGGGGTGGAGAGGTGGAGGAAAGGTCCCCAAAAAGGGCGGGGGAAGCAGAGTCTTGGAGGAGCCAGCCGAGCCCTGGCTTCTCTTCCCTCTTTCCCGGGACCTCAGCCCCGAGTGGCACCGCTCTCCACCGCCCCTCCTTGACCCCAGCCCCGGAAGCAGCCTCTCTGCTCTCTGTCCCCTCCACCCCACCCGTTCTGCCCTCGAATCAGGACTGGGCAGAGAAGGGGAGCTGATGCCCTGGCCCCACCCCGAGCCACCTCCCTGCGTCCCTCCCACACGCAGGGCCGGCTGAGAGCTGACACCTCCGCAGTTTAGGGCTCCGGGCCCTCCCCCACGACCTCGCGTCCTCCCCTGCAGCTCACTCCCTTCCCTAGGCCCCCCAGACCCCACCCAGGAGACTTGTCTTCCGGTGCAAGGGTTCCCAGAGGTAGGGTTGCAACGAGCTGATGCTGGGAAGGACAGCTGTGGATGGGGACCCGGAGCGAGGTGACGATGAGAAATGAGCAGGAGTCGCCAGGCCTGGGGGGGCGAGCATCCTCCAGAGGGAAACAAGCATGTGGGCAGATTTCAGGGGAGACGACCAGGGAGAGCAGGGAGGGGTCTCCGGTACCTTCAGGGGCCTGGGGCGTGGGGCAGGAGCACGGCAGCTTCCTCGGTGACATACGCCTCCATCCCTCGGCGCATCTCCTCTCCGCCTCCTGTTGCCAAGACAACCTGCCGGCACCGGCCGACTCAGCCTCGGAGGCGCAGCAGCAGGGAGGGGCAGGAGGAGGGAGCGGTGGCTCTGACTGCCTCTCGCTCAGTGAAGAGGGAGGAGGCCCCGGTGAGCTCTAGCTTCTTAGAGCTGGGGCTGGGGGGCTGGGGGAAAGCTGCAGGAGCTGGAGCTCCCGCCGAGACCCCCTTCCCTGCGTCTCCCTCCTGAAGCTCGCGGGATGGGCTGCAGGGGTGCCTAGGAGAACCCTAATTCGAGGCCAGACAGCAGGCTGGCTTTGGAGGGGAAGTCTCCCATTCCAGAAGGCCCAGAGTGAAGCTGGGGAAGGGCAAAGAACACAAATGAAAGACAGGCAAGGGTGAGAAACGTGGGCCAGGGCTGGCCCCGCGCAGCTGGACTGGAGGGGCGGCTTTGGGCAGGAAGAGGGAGCCCTGGACACTGGCGGCCCACATCTGACCTCTGCTCCAAGTCCCAAACCCTGTTCTGCCCTTGACCTAGACAGAGTCAGAGCTTAAGGGAGCGCCTCTCTGCTTCGGCAGGCCCCAGCCCACCGCCCTCCCCGCCCAGCAGCCACTCCCTGCCCCGGGCGAGCCACTGGCTGCCCCAACCACGGGCTCTGCAGAGTTAGGGCTCCCCCTGTCGACCCGAGGCGCGCTGGCTGCCAAGGTCATTCCCTGCGGCGTGTGCACGCGTTGGCAGGGGGGCCAGGAGGGCACAGCCGGCCCAAGAACCCCTCTCTCCTTGCCACACTCCCGCCTCCACCGCCTCTCTGTCCACGACCCACGGGAGAGACCTGCTGTGCCTCCGCCCCCCTCCTCCTGGAAAGGCCCCCCTCTTCAAGGCTGACTGCATGATCCCCCCCGCGGCCCCCCACCCCCCTCTTTCAGGCTGAGTCCTCCCCAGAGACAGCCGACACGGAGGACCAGGGGCCTTTGCATTCAGGCCCCGGACGGGTTCCCAGACCACGCTCCAGGCCGTGCCCTGCGGGGAGGAGGCTGCTCCGGGACTCACCGGGACCTTTAGGCACTGGGGTCTCCTGCCGCCTTGAGGGTGGGCACCGGCCTCCAAATCCGGGGGCCCGGGCTCCTGCCCCCCAGCAAGGTCACGCGGGCCGGACGTCCCGACTGGACGCCAGCCTTGCCGCCTGCCCCCTCCCCTGGGCCTGTGCAGCAGGCCTCTCTCCCGTCTCACTCCAGTGCCCCCTTGGCCCGCCCCACGTGCCAAACTGCTGGGGAGGGGGGGTGCCAGGGACGCCCCCTGCTCTGTCTAAATATTAACTCCTGGAGAGGCAGAGCTGGGGAGAAAGGAAGAGCGAGGGCCCAACAGCGCCCTTTTGCTGTGAGGCCATGAGCCAGCTCCTCCGGCTGACCACGGGACACGGTCTCCTGGATGACCCCAGGGCCATCACGCCTTCCGGCCCCCCAGCCTGCTGGCACCAGGCAGCCCCCTCCCCATGGAGGCTGGCAGGGCACGGCCTTTCTCAGGTCCTCCACTACCTCCCTGCAGTCACTGCTCAAAGACCAAACTTCCATCGTTTAACTCCATTCGCGTCCCACCACTGCTCGAGGCAAAATGCCACTTCTAGCCAATCTGATGAACTGCTCGCCTCGCACACGTGCCTCCTCTAGACCGTCTTCTCATGCAGTTTTCTCCCTGCAGTACGCCCCCTTGTACATCTTCTCTGCCCAGCAAAACGCGACTCGTCAAGGATCAAGCCAACCTCAGCCCTGAGTGCCCAGGCCCCAGTGTTCTCTTCTGCCCCAGGACCCACCGGGCCTCTGCGGCCATGGGGTGGAGGTCAGGAGGGGAGAGAATGAGACACGGGTGCTCTCTAGCTGTGTGAGCACCGACTGTTCATCTCTGAGCTTGAATCTCCCCACACATGCCCTGGGAATAACCCAGCCTCCCTAAATAAGGAGCGTGTCTCACGGGCTGAAAGGACATTATTTTCCCTATTTCCAATTGCAGTTTTCTCCCCTTTCACTTTTTCAGAATAAACCAAATCAAAAGCTGGTGTTTTGTGGTTGTTTTTAAATCTTAGGTGTAACTCTCTGGTTTGTTGGACTTACCCAGGTCAGCTAACGGGGAGGTGAGGATGGTCAACCATCACACCAGGGAGCTGAGAGTGTCTCCAACTGCAAGCAGGAGAACTGCATCCATCAGCCATGTGGGATCTAAGCCCCCTCTCGAGTTAGAGGTGGAGTGGACATCAACATCCCAGGGTCCACAGGATGGGGGAATAAAACATGGATTAGAGTGGACTTACTGATATTCTATTATAGAACTATTGTGACTAGTAATGAAAGAAATTGTAGTATGGATGTGGAGAAAGTTGCCATGTAAGTTACTGAAGGCAGGGAGAGGGAAGAAGAGGTGTGATGTGGCAGCATTTTTGGGACTTGGAGTTGTCCTAAATGATACTGCAGGAACAGATGCTGGGCATTATATATCCTGACATGACCCACTGAATGGACTGGGGAAAAGTGTAAACTATAATGTAAACTATAATAATCCATGCAGTGCAGCAGTGCTCCAAAGTGTACTCACCAAATGCAATGAATGTGCCACACTGATGAAAGAGGATGTTGATGTGGGAGGAGTGGGGGTGTGTGTGGAGTATAGGGGAACCTCTTATATTTTTTAATGTAACATTTTTTATGATCTATGTGTCTTCCAAAAAATAAAATAAAAAAAATGATGGGGGTGGGGACCGGGGTATATGGGAACTCATGTTTTTTAATGTAACATTTTGTGTGATCTATTACCTTTTAAAAAAGATAATTAAGAAAATGAAATTAAATTTAAAAAAAGAAAAAACAAAACAAAAATAAATAAATCTTAGGCGTAAAAGAGAGAGAGAAATTTCCCAAAGTCCTACAAAAGAATTGGCCTGTTTAGGGTTTTTTCCCCCCTGCAATGAAACCTCGAGGGCCTCGAGAGAGCTCAGCAGGGGATGGAACAATATCTAGTCCATCTTATTTATTAACTGAAGGGCTAGCTCCGTGCTTGGACATTGTAGGGAATAAACAAATATTTGTATGAACACCCAAGTTCGCGACTATGACCCCTGACGTTTGCCCACACCTAAGGAAGGAGGGTGAAGGCACGGCTGAGGGACTGCAGGGTGTCGCCCGCCTGGCTCTTCACGACGTGTATTCCCTCGATCAGTATTTGCTCTGTGCAGTGGACTGTGCTGGGTATGGGGAGCATGGCGAAGACAGACTATTTCTAATTCTGAGGCACCTCCTGTCTGGCAGGAGAACGGTGACTAAACGGCGATGTGTGCCCCAGGAAGGACAAGGACAGGCGGTGGGAGACCAGCGGCAGCGAGTGCCACTGGGAGAGGAGGGGCCGCGGAGCAGGGGAGGTGGCTGGGGTTCGGAGGTACACATGTTCCCTAAACGGGAGGGCCGGCGGGGGGGTGGGAACCGCGAGCAAAGCCGCGACAGCGCGGTCCCCAGAGGCCGAGGATTCCAGACGGGCCAGGGGTCTCGAGGGGCAGGGCTGCCCAGGGACTCTGGAGAGGGCTGCGCGGACAGGGCCCTGAGAACCGAGCCGGGCGTGGTCAGGGCTGCGGTTTGCGGCCCGCTGAGAATATAAGGGAGGCACACGGAACCCCCCGCGTGGGGAGGCAGAGCCAGAGAGCCTATTTGGGAAGCCACTGCAGTCATGCAGACAAATCAGAGTTCTGGCCACCGGGCAGCGTTTGAGGGTGAAAAGAGGCACGGAGGTGAGAGGTGAGACTGCTCAGAGCGCCGCCCGTACACAGACGAGAGCAGCCGGCAGGAGAGGCGAGCAGCAAGGCGCAGGAGGAAAGCACTTCCACCAGGGCTGGCCGGCCGGGCCAGGAGCAGGGGGCCGCGGCGGCTGAGGCCGGAGTGTCCTGGCTGGGCCAGCGGGAAGGTCACCGGCCACTGGTGTTGGAGGGACAGGGCCGACAGAGTGACCTTGCAGGGCCTAAAGAGCGAGTGGCTCACCGTCCTGCCTTCCTGCGTGGGCCCCCTTCTCCCCATATGGCCCCTTGGAGGGCAGAGGAGAGAAGGCAGCGATCAATAAGGAGGCTATTCTTAGCCGAGTTCTTGGTAGTCGTAAGCAGGCGCAGGATTTGAGGCAGGTTCCTGCCTCCACCTAATAACTCCTGCCCTGAGACTTCTTAGCCATGAGCCCGTCAGCACCCGTCCTCACACTTGCCCAGAGCCTTCAGGCACATTGAGGCAACCAGGGAAGCCTCCCTCTTGCCACATACCTAACGTAAGTCCCCTCTGAAGTTCCACTATTAGAGACTCATTCCTTTGGCTTCTTCCTTTTAGCGGAACAGATTTTCCCCAGAGTGTGACGTGTGGAGCCTGGACGCAAGGCAGCGAGGCACTTGGAGGTGTGCTGACCCAAGCCCCAACGCAGGCATCGGCCACTGCGCGGGCTGGGGGCTAGGGCGCTCCCGGAGGTGGCGCAGGCTGCTGAAACTGCCCTTCTCCGGGCTCTTCCCGGCCTTCCATCCCTCCCCAGCAGGTCTCACCTCAAAAAGCAAGAAAGGAAACAGTGAGGGCTTTCTGGAGGCGGCCCCCAGAGGCCGCCGGTGCTGGGGAGGTCAAAGGGAGGGAGGGGCCGGAGAAAGGCCGAGAAGAAAGCTGAGCAGGACAAAGGGCTCCCCTCCACCTTTGAAGCTGGCTGGACCCGGGGAGGGGGAGGGGGTGGGTGGGAGCCTGCTGGGGAGGCGGGGTGCAGTCTGGAGGTTTAAAGAGAGTCTCAAATTCCTGAGGAAATCAGAGCGTTCCCCCTCCCCAGCACACCTCCTTCCCGGTCTCCTCCCCCAGGCCCCCCCAGTCCAGTCCTCCACACCTGGGGGCCCCCAACCTTTTGTCCTCCAGTAATTACTGGGTGTTGCCCCTGCTTTTAAAGTCCCATTGAACTCGCCAGTTATCAGCTGTGGCTCCATCCAGACCACCCTCCCGTACACACAGCCCCACCAGCCCGGATTAAGGCTCTTTGTGATGGGGGAGAACAAAAAAAAAAAAAAAAAGCAATTATGACAAGCTGGGGGGCGTGCGGGGGAGGGGGGACCTCCCTCTTGGCCGCCAGCCCCACCTTCTAAATTGCCCAGGGTTGAGGATGTCAGACCCGCGCTGGTCCTCAGCCCCCAGAGGTCAGTGTCTCGCCAGCCCCTCCCCCCCGCCCAGCCTTGCTCTGCCCACCTTCCCTTCTGACCCAGCCAGGCCCCTCCACGGCCCCCCATCCTGTCCTTATTTTTCAGGTCATTCTGGGGAGAGGCGATGTCTTCCATCCTGTTCCTTCTTTCCCCCCACAACCCCTCCTCCTCTTTCTGAAACAAGAGGGAGGGAAGGGGAAACTGAGGCTGGGGACCGCCAGCCCAAGGGAGGGCTCAGTGGAGGGGTTTCCCCCGAGCAGCCTGAGGAGGGGGCTGCTAGGAAGGCCTCCCGTGCCTCGAGATTTAAAAAGCAGCGCAGAGAACAGGTGGATTTCTTAGCTCCACTCCCAAACTGCACACCCGGGGCTCGCGGGGCCCACCCAGAGGCGCCCCGGGTGGGGGCAGGGCCTCCCCTCTCCTTCCTGGCCCAGCCCGGCTCTGCCACCCCTCCTCCCGGGCGATCCGGGCCCAGCCCCGCGGCCTCTCATTGAGCCCCCCAGGTGCGCCCCAAGCAGGGACTTGGGAGAACCCGGGGACGGCTCCAGTCGTCCGCACTCCCCCTTCCGCTCGTCCGGAGCCCCCCCCCCACTGCCCCCCGACCCTCCTCACCGGAAAAAAGCAATCTCCTCCGGGCGGCCGAGGGGGTGTCTGGCGCCCGCAGGCCGCGCGGGCCTCGCTCCCGGCGCGCCAGCCCCGCGGCGGGCTCTGGGAAGCGGCCCCTGGCCCCGCCGCCCCGGGCTGGGCCGCCCCGCTCCGGCCCCAGTGGCTCGGCCGGCCGAAGGGTGTAGATTTTCCTCCGCCCCAACAGGTAGCACGGGACGCGCGCTGAAAGCCCAGGAAACCGGAGCCCCGGAGGCGGGAGGGGCGCGCCCGCGGGTCCCCAGGGTAGGGGGGGGGGGCCCTGGGCACGCCCGGGGCCGCCGGCCTCCCGGGGGCAGAGGTGCGGGGCCTTCCCGGAGCAGGGCCCCCCGCGGACACCCCATCCCGCTCTTCCCCTGGAGAGCGGGGCGCTGACCACCTGCCCCCCTGCGGGAACGTGCGGCTCCGGCCGAGGCCGCCCCCTGCGCCCGGAGCCTGCACCTGCCAGGCCGCGCCCGCCTGGAGCGCTTATCTCCCACGCCCGGCACAAGCGCTTCTCTGTGCCTCTGGGAGAAGCAAGTTTGTTCCCGGCTGAGGTCTGTGGTTGGAGCTCCGCCCCACCCCCTTCAGATAACCTGGTTGCAGGAAAATGGTTTTATTCTGGGGCTGGGAGTGGGGTGGGGGTGCAGGCCTGGGGAGAGGAAAGCGAAGAATGGCCCCCCTACTTCTTTCTTCCTGAAACAAAAAAGCTCCTTCCTACAGTCTGGCCACGAGGAATTTGGGACCTGGGGGGTGGGGGGGGGGCAGACTGAGGGACCAAAGGGGAGCAGGATTGAGGGGAGCCCACTCCCGCCCACATCGCAGGCCTTGAATCGGCTGCGGGTTCCGCTTGTCCCTGGGGCTGGGGGGCGGGCGTTTTCGTCCAGGGTAGCAGTCCAGTTCCTCTCTTGGGGGTCTGTCCCCCCGGGAAGGGAGCCGGCCCCGGCGCGGCCACCCGGTGCAGCCGGCCCCCTTGGCTGGTTGCCCCTTCCCAGCTCGGTGCTTCTTGGTCCCTGGGGAATCTGGTTTCCCTCCCTCCACCCCAGGATCAGGAAGGGAACGGGCCGGGGCAGCGGGTGAGGGGCAGCGGCCCCCCCTGCCACCCCCGACTACGTGAGGGGCTGGGGCCGCCGAGTGCGCTTGGTCCGGCGGGTGGGGGCCGAGCCCACAAACTCAAACTGCTTCTGCCGGTCGGCGTGGTTGGGGAAGGGCAGGCGGCCCTGGTGCAGGCGCTTGATGAAGTGGGCCTCGCGCTGGTTCTGGCGGCTGCGGGAGGCCTGGCGCGGGCGGCCCTGCCGCGTGAAGGCCATGAACCAGCCCTCGTGCCGCGCGTTCTGGAAGGCCGTGTAGTTGTTCTCCAGCACGATCTCCGTGAACACGCAGTCTTTGCTCTTCCCGCTGGGCTGGGAGGGAGAAGGGGAGGAGGGGTCTGTCCACCGCCCGCGGGGCCACCCGCCCACGGGGGGGCCTGTTTTCTAGGAACCGGGTGGGAGCGGCGGGCCCCAGGACCCTGCCCGGTGGAGGGGCGTCCCTTTGGGCGAAGGGGACGCGTTCTGCGCGGAGCCGGATGGACCCGGGCTTGTCCTGTGGAGCCGGGCACCTTGAGCGAGACATCTGACCACTCGGCCTCGGCTTCCCGAGACGACGACGACGGTGGGGCTCAGTGCCTCCCCGGGGGCGCGCGGCACACGCAGTGTGGGCCAGGGGTGTTGCTGCGCAGAGCGGGCAGGGGAAAGCGGGGCCGTCGGATTACACGGCGCCAGCCGTGCGTCAGGAACCATCCTGCGCGCACTGGATTCTCACGGATTCCCCGGGGGCTCTGCCCATTTTTGCAGGTGAGAAGCCTGAGGCTTGGCTCACATTGGCAAGTCCGGGGTTACCTGGTGAGAACAGCAGCCTAGGCCGAGCTGGACGGATTCCCAAGGAGAGGGGCTTCTCCCTGACCGCGGCGCTGGGCGCAACGGCGGGGTCAGCGCGCCTTGGGCTGCTTGGGTCCCGTGACCTTTGGGGGGGCCTTTGACCAATGCCCCAACTCTCAAGCCTGCGCACATGTGGGTGCTGAGGTTTGCACTGATAGGTGCCGGGGAAATGGCCCTAAGTCAGATCCAAGGATTCCTGTGGAGGATTCCCTGGGAGGGAAGGGCTCACTTAAAGAGAGAAGGTCTTCGAGAGTGGCTCCGTAGAGGGTTGTGGCACGCTGTGTGTCCCCACCCCGGTGCCGTTTCTCCGGCCACCTGCTTCCCCACCGCCCAGGCCTCACCTTCCCGATGAGCTTGCCCCTCTTGTTCATGCAGATGTATTTCTTGCTCTCTGCCCCCTTGATGCGCACCCGGCTGCCAAACGTGTCCGTCTCCACGATGAGCTTGGCTGGTGTCGGGGCGGGGAGGGAAAGGAGAGGGAGAGAGACCTCCGTCCATTGGGGCTGCCGGCCCAGGGGTGCGGCAGGACCCCTCCCCCTGGACCCCCAGTCCCAGGCGAGCGGGACTGGACACCGGGCAGCCCCACCGCCCCGGGGGCCCTCCTCCCTGCTCCCCCGCCACCCCGGAGGCCCTCCCTGCTCCCCCGCAGCGGGCAGCCCTGGCGCGTGGCCCGTGGCCGGGCCTGAGGGCCGGCGCTCACCGAACTTGTTGCCGTCCTCGGCGGTGGCGGAGACGCGGCGCCCGGCGACCTGCACGTGCCTGCCGCTGGTCCTGCTGTAGAGCTGGTACTCGCGCACCTGCCGCCGGCTCAGCTGGTCGGTCATGGCGCCCTGGTCCCTCACGTACTGGTTAAAATTAGGAGACGGGTGATTCTCCCCCTTTGCGGTTACCAAGGGAAAAATAGTGTCAATTTGCTTTGGGTGACACCACACTGGTCCAGCCAGGGCAGAAGGGTGCAGGTGAGCGTGGGGAGAGCAGGCCGCGGTCCTGCAGGGTAGAGAGTGCGGGGCCACGTGGACCCACGGCCGAGTCTGTGGGGGGGGGCCGGGGCTTTCCAGGCCCCCTGCTGAGCCAGCGCACCCCTCGGCTGCACAGCCCACTCTGGAGCCCAGGCTTGGGGGTGCCTGGTGATACGCACAGACCTGAATTAAGGTGGGCCCCTCAAGACTCCAGTGTCCCCGGAGGAGGCCCACGGGGTCCCACGGCTATTCAGCGGCAGAGCCCGGTCCCTGCTCATCCCTGTCCCAGATCTCCAGGGTCTTGGCTCCACTGGCAAGGCCCTTCCTTGCCTGCTCCTCCCCGCTGGCCCTGAAAGACCCCGTCCTCTGCAGGTGCACGCTCGCGCACTTGCTTTGGAACAGGGGAGGATCCCTGGGGCACCCTGGAGGGGCTCTGAGATTCTCCGCGGCTCCTGCTGGCCCCCCGTAAGTGTTTCTCCAGCACTAACCACGGGCTCCCGAGCCCCTGTCCGTTCGCCCCCTGCCTCTCCCACTGGGTGCTCAGGCCTCTCAGTGGAGGCAGTGAGAGGGATGTGGTCAGGGAGGCCGGCAGCGGAGGCCCCCTGTCCACCTGTGCCAGCGGGCACGGAGGAGGCTGGGGGCGCTGGCTTCACTGGAGCCACCCGCTGGCTCCACCAGCACGGCGAGGACCTTCCCCAGGCTCGGCTTACCCCCGCCCGGACCTCTGAGGCTGAGGACCCCCGAGGGTGAGGGGAGAGAAGCGGACACCTCCCTGTCCTCTCCCTCTTCCTCGGGGGCCACCAGGTGACACTGCCCGCTGCTGGGGGTAGCCACCTGGTTTTTGCTTCTCTCTCTTGTGGGTCCCTCTCACTGCCCCTGCCTAATTTCCACTTTACCCCAGGCCCAGGCCTGTCGGGGGCCCTTTTCTCCTAGATGGAGGGGACACGGTGTGTCACCTCGGAGGAGGGCCCGTGAGGCTGAAGGTGCAGCCTGCGCAGGGGTCCCCGTCACACTTATCTTGCTCACTTCCACCTCCCCCTGCCTCCGCTTCCCCCTGCCTCCACCTCCCAAAAGGCCAGGAGCCTTGGCAGGACCCCAGCCCATGAAAGCAGTGTCTGCGGGACCCCGGCCCCGGGGCGCACTGCACCCCCCACCCCGGGAAGGTGGAGGAGGGCGTTTGGGGAGGGGGAGCTGCCCCGCCCGCCCCTCACTGGCCTTGCTGCCAGGCAGCGGGGCCTGACTGGCCCGGGACCCTTGGTGGGGTCCGTCCTAGGGCCCCCCCAGGCCCAAGCCTCCTGGCCCAGGTTCAGGCCCCCGCCCCTCTTGGCCGGCAGCCTCCTCCTGGCAGCCTGTCCCACGTCGGGAGCAGGGAGGGCCCCTGCCCGAAGCCCCCTCCTCTCCTTGCCCCCTTCAAGCCCTGCACAAAAGCAGCCCCACGCCCCCCCACAAGCCCACAGCCCACAAGTCGCTCTCCCCGCAGGACCCTGCCTGCGCCTTTCAAGTTCCCGCTGGGGGGGCCCTCCCCTCCCACCGACGCAGACAGCTGCTTGTCAGACGGCCCCTCAAGCATGGCTGCGGTCTGGCCCGCCCGCCCCCTCGGGGGGCGAGGGGGGCACTTCAAGGGGAGAGGCCAGCCTTGCCACCTTCCCCGTCCTGAATGGGTCTCAGCCGGGCCATAAACAGCCCCAGCCAGCCGCACCATTGTGCTAATTCCCCTTCCAGGGCAGGTGGGCCCCCCAGCCCCCCCAGGCCCTGCCGGCTTTCTTCTGGCTCGCCCTGCCCTGGACGTGTGAAGCAAAAGGCCTGGGCCGGGGGCGAGAGCCAAAGGGGGAAGGAACGGGGTGGGGGGAGTGGTCTCTCCCTCTCTCCCACCCCCCCACTGCTTCAAAGGCAGCCCCTTTCCCTCGCCCCCCGGAGAAAAGGCATTTACCTTCAAAAAAAGTCCCCACCGGCCAGGAAGGGAAGCGGCCTCCGGCCTGGGAAAGCCAAGCCAGGCTCCGTGGCGCGGTTCTGGGCCAGTGCATTTTAATAGCTGCACTTTTATGGAGGATCACAAAAAAGGGACCGAGCCTCGCACGGGGGGCTGAGGCTCGGGGTGGGAGGTGGGGGAGCCCAGGGGGACAGGCTTGGGTGGGGGCAGTGTAGAAAGGACCCCTAAATCCGGCCCCAGACAAACCTCTTGGGGCTTGAGCTCTTTGCCCCCACAGGTAGGGAGCCCCCCCACCTCGGCTGGGCATTCTCCACCCTGCGGGGCACTCCTCCCCTCCCCAAGACCCCCTCCGCAGCCCCCGGGGACGGGCGGTGCGTGGAAGGTACGTGGAAGGCGAGGGCGAGCCTCACCTGAGCGGTCACCGCCACCCTCTTCCAACCAGGCTGGGACACTCGGTCCCGTAAGCCTGGGCTGCCCCCTGCACGCTTGGTTTCCTGGGGGAGCCCGGTGCCCTGCAGGGCAGAAGCAGAAGCCCCGGGGGAAGTTGGAGGGTGGTGGGGGGAGGCCTGCTCTACTGGCCGAGAGAAGAAACCTGTCAACCCCCACATCTGTCGTAGCCTTTCCCCGGCCCCCACTGGCCCTCCAGACCTCAGAGCCTCCTGGACCCGAGGAGAGGGGCCAGGACCTGCCACTGTCTTACCCCCCCCCCCCCCCCCGCAAAGCCGACTGCTCCCCGCCTGCCTCCCACTGGGTGGGGTGGGAAAGGGGGGGTGGTGCGGGAGCGCCTGCCTACCTGAGTGTGACAGCAGAGAATCAAGAGCTGCAAGCACCTGTGTGTGGAAGGGGAGACAAAGCAGACCCAGGTGTGGGTGCCAGCTGCCAGCCCGGGGCGCGCCCGCACCCCCGGCCGGCCCAGCCGTCCTTGCGGGCAGCCGGGAGTCCCCGCGAGGCCAGGTCTGCCCCCAGGCTGGAAGTGGCCGCAGCAGTCCGAGTCCCACGGCAGCGCGCTTACAGAGTGAGGCTGGGCAGCAGGCGGGCGGCTCCCATCGCTGGCTTCTCCCCCCCTGCCCCCAAACGCGGGAGCTTGATGTGGGCAGTCCCCGGGGGTAGAGTCCCAGAGAAGCCAAGGTTTCTTCGAGCCACAGGTTTTCAGGGGGAGAGGAGGAGAGAGCGGGGAGGAGGGGAAGGAGCAAGGAGCGGGGGGGGGGGGGGGGGGGGGGAGGAGGGGGAGAGGAGGGGGAGGAGGGAGGAATTGGGAGAGCCGAGGTGTGAGGTGTTCACCTCCCCTGCCGGGCGCCCGCTTGCGCTCTTGCCCCGGGGCGGCCCGGCGACCCCAGCTCGGGAGACGGAGCTCTGGGGGCCTTCTGGACCCAGAGCCCGGCCCCTGCCGTCTCTCGCATTATTCCGGACCCAGGGGGGCCCTCCTGTCGGGGTGGAGGAAGGAAGGGCCCCCTCCGCTCTTGGGCTTGGCTGCGCCGGCCTGAGGCCGGGCGCCCCATCCGTGTCCCCGGGGGCGAACTGCAGGTACCGGGCAGGGCCGGAGTCGCTGCCTAGGGCTCAGGGCTACGTCCCCAGTGCAGCCTTAAAAGGCGGAGCCTCCAGGGGTGGGGTGTGCGTGGCCAGGAGCCCGGGCCCCCCTGCCTCTCCTGCCACCCCTCCCCAGGGGCCGCTGGCTGTGCCCGGGGAAGGTGGGGCAGAGCCGGCCTCACCCGAGGCAAAGAGTGGGTGCTACAGACCCTGAGTCGTGGAGGGACCCCACGGAGTCGTGAGAGCCGAGATGGGCACCCCGAGAGGCGCGGGGTGCTGGCGCCAGCAGGTGCTTCTGAGAAATGGGGACAGCTGTGCCCCGGGAAGGCTGGGTGGCCAGGTGAGCCAGCCACACCGGGCAGACACCAGGAGATGGAACACCTGGGCCCCGCCACCCGGGCGGAGAGGCTCCCGGGGCCCCTCGGGGCTGGGGGAGCTTAGGGCGCCTCCCCTGTGGGCCCCAACAGTTGCCTTGGATCGAGCGCCCACCTGGCTCTCCCCATGACCTCTGATCCCCCACTTCGCTGTACCATGTTTTGCAGATGAGGAAACTGAGGCACGCTGGAAGGTCATTGGCCCCCGTCGCCCCGCTGGGCAGTGGAGTGACCGGGTTTCCCCATGCGTGCTCCGGGCGCTTCCCGTGAGGACGCGATCGTGTCTCGAGCCTCTCGACCCCGTCCCCGGGGCCCAGCCTGGCCCAGCAGGGGCCCAGGGCGCTCCACTGGACGGCTTGGTGGACGGATGTTATCCGGGTCCTGGAAACTGGTGTCCCTACGGCGAGGCGGAGGCTGGTGGCCAGAGCAAGGGGCTGGAGCTCAGGGCCGTCTCCGAGGGCAGCCCCCACGTCTTTAGGAAGCCGAGTTCACACCTCTGCCCCGGGCACCCTGGAGCTGTCCACACGCCCAGGAGGGGAAGGTGGAAATGCTGGATGTGGATTTATTTACCTAAAAAGATGACTGGCAGGGTGGGACTCTCGCCTCGAGGGCTTCTTCTCACCTTCCTGAGCTGGATCAATCCACAAAACTGTCTGTTATCCCCCCATATGGACAAACAAGCACAGCCACCTCCAGCCACCTCCCGGTGTCCAGCTCCCAGCCCCACGGAGGGGCCATTCCCAGCTCCGCCCTCCCCGGCACAAAGGGCCTCGCTGGTGCGGATTGCCAGAAGGAGTCGAGCTGGTTTGGGGGTGCGGGGCTCGCTCTGGGAGCTCGAGGGAATGGAACTCAGGAATGTCAAAACTGGAAGGAGTGCTCGCTTCGGCAGCACATATACTAAAATTGGAACGATACGGAGAAGATTAGCATGGCCCCTGCGCAAGGATGACACGCAAATTCGTGAAGCGTTCCATATTTTTCTTCGGGACATGGAGCTGCCCTGGATGGTGCTTCAGAGGTAATCACCGGACATTGTAAATCCTCACAGGGCCTACATGATGGAATAGAGGAGAGTATGGGCCATGATGTGAACCAATGTATATGAGGTGCAGAGGTGCCCAAAGATGTACTTACCAAATCCAATGGATGTGTCATGATGATGGGAACGAGTGTTGTTGGGGGGGGGGAGAGGGGGGGTGGGGGGGTGGGGTTGAATGGGACCTCACATATATATTTTTAATGTAATATTATTACAAAGTCAATAAAAAATAAAAAAATTAAAAAAAAAAAAAAAAACAAAACAAAACAAAAAAACTGGAAGGAGTCCTGGAGACTCATCGAGTCAACCTCCTCATTCCACAGATGAGACCCAGAAGAGGTGCGTGGCTCGCCCAGGTCCCTGCTCGCCCAGGGTCCCTGCTAGTCCAGGGTCCCTGCTCGCCCAGGTCCCTGCTAGCCCAGGGTCCCTGCTAGCCAAGGCTCGGCTGCAACAAGCCGTGAGACATCCAAACGCCCGGGCCGGCCTGCGCAGTTCTCCACACACATCCAGGCTCTCCCAGCTTCTCTCGTGCTGCTCCCTCTGCTTCCATTTTCCACACGCTTCCCAGCCCTTGCGGCCCATTTCAAACGCTGCCCTTCCTTGGAGGTTCCCTAACGTCCCTCTTGGGTGGGACGGGCTCTGGCTCTGGCTTAGTCATCCGGGAAACTTTGACCTCAGGCCACATCCCACCAGCTCCAGCTCAGTTGTTAAAGCTGCCCCTCCTGACCTTGATCTTAGGTGGTGGTGGGTGGGGGCACCTCTCCTGCCCTCGGTCTTAGGTGGTGGTGGGTGGGGGGCTCCGAGGACCAGCAGGAGGAGAGAGCTCAGGCCTTGAGGTCCGCCAGGTGCAGGCATCACCGGGAGGTCGGGCAGCGATGAGGGAGAGGCAGGTTTGGAGAGTTCCACCCGAGCTGCCCGCGTGGCCCCGTGGGGGGACCAGGGGAGATTGGCAGGGCCTCTGAGCCCGAGGACGAGGCTCCTGCTGGGAGGGCACCCAGCCTGCCTCTCCTTGGGCGCACAGGCCAGCAGTCCAGCTCGGCCCGGGGCTCAGCAGGCGCTGGGGCAGGGGGCTCTGGGGCGTGGCTGGGGCTGTCGCGTGGGTGAGACAGCGCTCCTTCCTTGTCTCTTCCTGCGCTGTACCTGCGGGGAGGCGGGGGGTGGCCCCAGTGGGAAGCTGTACGGAGAATTCTAGGCCTGGGCTCTGGGTTTTTTCCATCTCCTTGCCTCGGTGCTGGTACTTGGAGGCTGTGTGACTCGGGGCAAGTCCCTTCACTTCTCTGGTCTGTTTCCCAATGTACGAAAAGGAAATGTCACCAACAATGCTGTAAAAACTGCCACCGTAGGCGGAGCAGGTGCAGCTCAGTGGTTGAGTGTGTGCTTTGCGTGTACGAGGTCCTGGGTTCAATCCCCGGTACCTCCAAAAAAAAACCAAAAACCTGTCACCATGAGTGTCAGCTGAAGTAAAGGGACATTCATTGAGAAGTATCAAGGGCCTTAAGAATGGGGCAGAGACTCTACTCTGCGGTCTGTCCTCAGTTTACCTAAACTTTGAGTTTCTCCCTTGACTGGAGGAGGTGCGGGGCGGGGCGGGGGTGGGGGGGAGAAGGGTAGGCTAATTAGCATTTATTGGGGAGGGGTGGCAGGCGGCGACAAAGGAAGTGAGCAGCAGTCTGGGCTGCTGTGGTTAATCCTCACCCCCTAGTGCCGAGTTCAACACCCCCCAGCTGGGACCGTCTCACACCTGTGCCTCCTACCAGCCCCTGGAACAGGACACCGAGCCCACCTGCAGACCCGTCACTTGTCAGCACCTGCCCTGGCCCAGCCCACTCTCTCGGCGTTGAAGAACGGGAGGGCTGGGGAAGGGGGAGGGCTGCCCAGGAGGGCAGGCAGGCCCA